>NC_091175.1:21675502-21735502 GCF_040958095.1 Procambarus clarkii
CTGAGGTGCCCGAAGGTGTCCCACCCAAGGGCTAGTAAGTGGGGGAGAAGCACTCACCCTGGGAGACTCACCATAAGAGGACAGGCTGGAGAAGCTGGCACAGCGCCTCGACGTATGCCCCCCTGGCCCTGGATCGAGGGCGACGCTCGGTGGGGAAGGGCGAGGGAGCTGGGACGGCCGGGGGAGGGGCGGCCACGGCACCTCCTCCGTCCCGGTGGCCTGCGCCTGAGGAGGGCCCACGTGCCTGCGCAATGAGGGCCTGCAGCGTCGTCCAGTCATCTGCTGAAAGGGTTGGTAGCTGTGTCACTGTGCCACCCGTTGCTTTGCCTGCATTGCGCAGCTGAGAAGTGCCCCCGCCGTCCGTGTCCGAACCAGCTAAGGAGGCCTCTGCAGAGGGGGAAGCAAAGCGTGCGGGCTTAGTCCGCGCCCTGGCCGGCTGTGTCCTTGTCCTTGTCCCGGCTATGTTGCTGTCCTCGCGTTGACGCCATCCGTGCCCTCTTCCATGTTGCAGAAGTTGGGTGGTCCGGCTTCTCACCACTGCAGAAAGAGGGAACGTTAGTGACGGCCTGACTAACCTGGCGACAGGCAGGGAGAAAAAAAACCGGCTGCCGCACCTGCTAGCATAACATACACCACCGCAACTAAAAGCAAATATAGACACAATGCCGGGGATAGTAATAGACAGGAACCCACAGGCACGAAGGAGGGGGGAGGGGAAGATAAGCAGACGTAGGAGGTAACCAAGGTAACGGCTCCCACAGGCGTGCCCGCACGGCTGGGGGGGGGGAAATGGAAGTAACATAGGGCTGGGGAGAAGATAACGTCGCCGAGGCGCACTGAACGGCACCCAACCCGGTCTGAGGAAGGACATAGGCCCAAAGGCAAAGGCGAGTGGGCGTAAACAGCATAGAATGAAATGGAAGAATGCGGAAGAAGGCTGGTACCGAGTAAACAAGGGAACCGAAAGCCGCTACTCGTTCACCGAGCTGGCCTTACCTAAACGTACAGAGTCAAGGGGAAGACAAGCATAAATGTAACCCAGAAAAGGAAACATGCAGCTGGCAATGCATAGCCCGCAGAAGGTGAGTGGGGTTGAGGAAGACTGAACGAAACAGGACCAAGATAACTTAAAGCTAGGGGCATGAGGCCCGAGACACAGCAACGAGCCCAACGCGGCTGAAATTACCCAATAGCTTAAAGGCAAAAGCACTAGTTAAACACCCGTAATTGTAGACCAAGAACATTAACTATGCAACAAGAGCGAAGCATAGCTTGCGGGAAAATGTAGAGGTAAACTAATCCTACATGTAAGCCGGAATAAGCTAAGCAAGAGGCCAAAGAAAAAAGGGGGGGCCGAGAGCTGCAACTAGCACGACCTAGTTGACTTTACTTAATAACTTAAAGTCGGAAGCAAAAGGTAAACAACCAAAATGAAAACCCAGAGAAGAAAGTTAAACAGTAGCTTGAATAAACAAAGCAAGGGGCAAGAGGCCCGCAACACAGCTACCAGCACATGCTAGCTGACCTTACATAGTAGCTTAGAAGCAACAAGCGGAGATAAACAACAAATGGAACCGGGGGAAGAACATAAATAAACAGCGAGAGCTAAGCGTAAACGGGAATAAATTGAGAGGAACTAAACATAAATGCAGGGCCAGAAACTTAAAGCAAGAGGCGAGGGCCTGCGATACTGCATCTAACACATCCTAGCTGCCTTGAAAATACAACAGCGATGCAAAGGGAACAAACGAACTGTAGACACCTTACCTACATTGAGGTTACCTTGAGGTGCTTCCGGGGCTTAGCGTCCCCGCGGCCCGGTCGTCGACCAGGCCTCCTGGTTGCCGGACTGATCAACCAGGCTGTTGGACGCGGCTGCTCGCAGCCTGATGTATGAGTCACAGCCTGGTTGATCAGGTATTCTTTGGAGGTGCTTATTCAGTTCTCTCTTGAACACTGTGAGGGGTCGGCCAGTTATGCCCCTTATGTGTAGTGGAAGTGTGTTGAACAGTCTCGGGCCTCTGATGTTGATAGAGTTCTCTCTCAGAGTACCTGTTGCACCTCTGCTTTTCAACGGGGGTATTCTGCACATCCTGCCATGTCTTCTGGTCTCATGTGATGTTATTTCTGTGTGCAGGTTTGGGACCAGCCCCTCTAATATTTTCCACGTGTAAATTATTATGTACCTCTCCCGCCTGCGCTCAAGGGAGTACAGTTTTAGGCTCTTTAGTCGGTCCCAATAGTTTAGATGTTTTACTGAGTGGATTCTAGCAGTTAAGGATCTCTGCACGCTCTCCAGGTCAGCAATTTCTCCAGCTTTGAAAGGGGCTGTCATTGTGCAGCAGTACTCCACTCTAAAGAGCACAAGCGTTTTGAAAAGTATCATCATCGGTATAGCATCTCTAGTGTGGAAAAGTTCTTGTTATCCAACCTGTCATTTTTCTTGCAGTTGTGACGGCTACTTTATTGTGTTCTTTAAAAGTAAGGTCTTCCGACATGAGTACACCCAGATCCTTTACATTGCCTTTTCGTTCTATGTTATGATTTGCCTAAGTTTTGTACGTGGTTTCCGTTTTTATATTTTCATTTTTTCCATAGCGCATGAGCTGGAACTTATCTTCGTTAAACACCATATTATTTTCTGTAGCCCATAGAAAAACCTGATCTACATCTGACTGGAGGTTTGCCGTGTCCTCTTTGTTGCCTACTCTCATGAAGATCCTAGTGTCATCTGCAAAGGATGATACAGTGCTATAGGTTGTGTTCTTGTCCTTGACACGACCAAGGAAATAAACAAGAACATGGCAAATGCAACAAAGAGAAATAAATATGGTAGGCTAAATAGAACAATTCGCCCTATAATAAATAAATAGCAAATTTACAATAATAAATATAAATGATGCACATCATAAATGTAACCAAATAAGTAACATGAAATAAATTATGGTAGGCTAAATGGAACATTTCGCCCTATAATAAATAAATAACAATTTTACAACAAAACATAAATGATGCACAACATAAATATAACCAAATAAGTAACATGAATACTGCAAGAACTAAGTGTAAAATACTGTAAAAAAAATTTCCGAGGAAACTAGGCAAAATGCAGGGCCAGGAAAACGTAAAGCGAAAATAAGGGCCCGCAAATACTGCAAATAGCACATCCTAGCTGACTTTACTTAATAATTTACTTAATAACACTGCATCTAGCACATCCTGGCTGACTTTACTTAATAATTTATTTAATAACACTGCATCTAGCACATCCTGGCTGACTTTACTTAATAACTTAAGGCAAGGTAAAAGTGAAACAAACATACTGTAACACAGCAAACGTAAAATAAACATGCGACATGAGAAAAGCATCAAATGTAGGAGTAAATTATGGTAGGCTGCTTGGAAATGCGAATCCGGGGGAATCTGAAAGCAGGAGGCGTGACAATGCTGAAATGTAGAACATAATTATAGGAATAAGAGCAAGGCATAACACGGGAAATCTGCAAGTACAAATAAGGATATATAATCGGCATGTAGAGAAAAGTGAACCAACAGGCCCTGAAAGGAGCTGGTGTGTTCAAATGACAAGACAAACAATAAAGCACTGCCAAATTAGCATGGGCAGGAGGAGAAGCCAAGGAATAAAATCCAGGAGGAGAATAAGCGTAAGGGCACCTCCTGGCCGCCATTCTAAAATGAAGAAATAAGGTTAACGAGTGTAAATAAATAATTAACAGCGATAAATATGAGTCGCCCAACGGCCGGCCTCACCACAACAGGTGAGGACGCTTAGGGACAGGGCTGAGCGGGGAGGGAGGGGGGGGGGCTAAGCCTTCTCTCGACGACGCTTTGACACAGCCACCTGCTGAGAAAACCGGGCCCCGGGCAATAGTGTGGGCCACCACCCCCGCCCAGGGCTACTGCCCCTGGTTCTGGACGCCGAGGGCTTAACGAACATCGAGGGGGACGAGTCCTGGCTTGCCGGCTGCAACACCGACGTCGAACCCTGGACCTGTGGCGCTTACCGTTAGACGAAAACCTACCGTAGCGGCATCCAGGACGCCTGCAGACGTCGTCGGGCTGAACGCAGGACTGTGCTCCGACGCCAGCGGGCCCACTCCGACGTTGAAGAACGCCTGACGACGCAAGACGGACGGGCAGGCAGACGAACGCTAGACTTGCAACTGAGAAAGGAATCCGTGCTACAACGTACGGACAAGGCACTTGTGACGAACGCACCGGGCTACACCTGCCAGACAGAAGCGCCTGGGAAACAACCTGCCGGGCAACACCGGCCAGACGTAAGGTCTGGGAGCAACGATTCTGGCTACCCCGGCAGGCGAACTGGACACGTGCCTGTGGGGCCCCGGACCGACGAAAACAGCTTGATACTAACGCACCGGGCTACACTGGCCAGACGTAACGTCTGGGTACAACATGCCGGGCTACACCGGCCAGACGTATGTCTAGGGACACCATGCCGGGTGACACATCCGGGGAAAACGTACCTGGGGACTCCGGGCCGACAAAGTGGCCTGGGGCTAAATCCCCGGGCAACACCGGCCGGACGATCGTCCGTGGACGAACATGCCTAGCTGAGAATGCAACGCGCACGCCATGGACCCCCATGGCCTACCCACCAAGCATTGCCACAAGGCATGACTCATGGCCTAGGGCGAAGGGGGGGGCCCCCACACCAGCTCGCCCAGACGGCGCAGGGCAGCCTTAACCCCGAACGAGGGACAGCCGTGGCGCAAAGCCACGTGGATTAGCACCCAAATAAGGGAACAGGAAGGGCAGAACAAAGCCCAGGCGGGCGCTCCACGGAGCGCCGTGGCACATGGGCAGCACAACCAGCACGTGCGCCCCGGAGCAGGCCCGGGCGAAGAGCCGGAACCTGGCCACAAGTCGTCGCCGACGTCGACACATGGCCTCACTCAGGGAAACCTGGCCCCTCGGGACAGCCCAGGGATACCCAGCAGACTGGCAACAGGGAACACTCGAGGAAAGGGCGGGAAGGACGCCTAATCACGCCCAGACGACCAGACATGTGGTCGATGCCGGCAAGGCATGGGCCCCAAGGGCAGTGCCCAAAGGGTATAGAGCCACCCATGCCTGGCCACGTGGCAACGCCGCCAAGGGCTACGCCGGGCCGCCCTCGGGGCCCCAGGCAGGGCGCACACCTGGGCACGACACGCTGTGGGCCCCCAGGGCACGTACGGGCACGGCTGGACGGAGCCCCCACCTGGGCGGAGACCGAACGCAGTCCGCTAGGGACGCGGCCCAGCACACGCCGGCCCTAAGCAATGCCACACAGCAAGCACAGCACCGTAGCGCCCGACACGGGCCCAAAAGAGCGCCCCTGCGCTCCTGGGAAGCTTAACAGCAGAAAGCCCGAGGGACTAGCTAAGGCGGCACACACAGACCGCGAGGGGACGGCGCTAGGCACACGCCACACTGGGGAGGTCCTGACTAGAATTGAACAGAAAAGCCTCACCTTGGGGTTAGAAGTGTAGGGCAGGAGGCCCCTGCCGGATCAGTCTGGGATGTCGAGGGCCCCATAATGTCCGTGAGAGAGAGGTCAGGTACCGAGGCAGCTGGCGTGATGTCCATCTCGTGCGAAGTCGTACGTCCGGAGAGTGAGTTGCGAGGGCAGGCGAAGTGAGGGCCGAGCCCCTCTTTACCCCAGTATTTATATGGCCCCAGACTGCCCACGCAACGCCCCGGGACGCGCTGCGCAATTGTTTCTTTCTCCCCCATCAGAAACATCTCCGCTTGCGAAGCAGAGGCCATTTGTAGCACGTGGGTAAAGCACTTACAGCGTTGTGGTTCGAACAAAAGTCGTCAGTGATACAAGAGTTCTTACATTCTTGTACAACCATTCTTGTACAGCCATTCTAGTACTCATAGCATTTCGGGCATCTTCTTCACTAGAAGAAACAACAGGAACGTGGCAAGGGAGACCAGTTCTAAGTGGCTGCCGCACCTCAACAAGGCGGTATGATTTGCACAGCCCTCCTAAATCCCTTGCTACGTCTACTACCGGAAAGAATCCAAGATACGACGGATTTCCCCAAGAAAATTGCAGAAATTAGAGGCCCCGTCCCGAGAGGGCCCGCCTTTTCTCCATGGATGTGGTATCGCTCTACCCGAGCATACCACAGAGAGAAGCTGCAAAGGTAGTAGCATCTTTTTTTACAGGTAACAGAGCCAGAATCTGTTACCTGTAAAAAAAAAAAAAGTCCCCGTGGTGTTGTGGTAAGACACTCGCCTGGCGTTCCGCGAGTGCTTTGTCATGGGTTCGTATCCTGGCCGGGGAGGATTTACTGGGCGCAAATCCTTAACTGTAGCCTCTGTTTAACTCAACAGTAAAATGGATACTTGGTTGTAACAACGATTGTTCGCGGTGGGAATCGTATTCCAGGGACCTGCCCGAAACGCTACGGGTACTAGTGGCTGTACAAGAATGTAACAACTCTTGTATATATCTCAAAAAAATAAAAAATCAGACAGGAACTTCGAGACGCAGGAATATGGAGGACTCCCTCGAAAGAAACTCTTGAAGAGGCCATTCTCCATGTGATGAGATGGCCTGATGGATGGTGATCCCTTTTGCAATTTGAAGAACGAGCATACCGGCAAACCAAGGGTACAGCTATAGGAGCATCTAGTAGTGTGACAATCGCTGAAATATTTGTGCATGTAGTGTTCGAGAGGAAAAGATCCCACAGGAAGGACAGACCGGCGGTATATGGACACTGCCTTTAATGCAAAGGCAGTGGAGTTTCTGATCGGGAAGGAAGAGACAATTGCGCACCGCGTTCCGCAAGGCACAGTGCGGCCAGTCTGGATGGCATAAATAGCGTGGGAGGTGAGGTCTCGCCCTCACTCCATTCCTGCCACGGTCCGCGACTCACGAAGTGCCCGCCCTCCTCCCCCTTTCTGCTGGCTGCCAGCTTTCCCTGTTTTGACTACGTCAGTCGTTGTTCCTCACATCTTTCCTCCCGTTTTACTGGGGATTGGGGGGAGGGGTGCAGCGCCGGTCCCCAAGTGTTCCGCTGTCCGGAACCATAGGTTCCGGCGAAACCTATCTATTCTAGGTCCGCGACTCTAGAGGTTGCTAGGGTCACTAGGTCTCTAGTATTCTAGGGGTTCGACTCACGAAGTGAGTCGCAGACCGCTAGAATACTAGAGTCGCGGACCTAGAATATATAGGCTTTGCCGGAACCTATGGTTCCGGACAGCGGAACACTTGGGGACCGGCGCTGCACCCCCCCCCCAATCCCCAGTAAAACGGGGATTGGGGGGGGTGCAAACTCTTAGTAACAAACTCTTGCAGAAACCTAATGGCCTATTGTCTAGAATTAGCAGTGAGGCGAATGTAACAAATCTAACTCCAAGTATAACAGTCAGGACACCATAAGTGAACAACATAACATAATGGTAAACCCTAGCTGGAAAATGTTAAATAATCAGGCGGCAGAAAATTACATAGAGACTGGGAAACCCTGATATGAATTTGGAGAAGAAAATAACCCCAGGCCAGAGGCCGTGCTGCCATACCATGAATAATACTGTTTAATCTATCCATGAATATTATTATCTTAATCTATTTAACTGTTCAGCTTTTATTACAAGTATCTTTACTACTGCCTAATCTATTTAAGTGTTCAGCTTCAGTTATGTCTTGTATTTACTCCGCTAGGTGCCTAGGCTCCGCGCTCCTTGCTGCTGTTGCTCTCCTCCTTCGTCAGTTTCTCTCCAGCCCTTTTCGAGCATTGGCTATCTGTCCGATATTCTCACTCACTATGGTCACTTAACTTTACCTTTGCATTTGTTTACTTGTGTATGTGACGGTTGCTGGTGCGGCAGCTGGATCTCCCTGCCTGCTTTTTTCCCGTTAGTCCTACCGATGCTTACGTTTTCATCTTTCCGCAGTGGCGAGAAGCCGGATCACGCAGCAACTGCAACACGGAAGAGGGCTTGGGCGGCGTCGACGCGAGGACAACAGCGCAGTGGTGCAAGGACGCAGCCAGCCAGGGCCAGGACGAAACCTGCTCGTTTCGCTCCCCCCTCCTCGGGCGGTTCGGATATGGACGGCGACCACACTTCCCAGAGGCCCCCTGCCGGCAAAGCGGCGGGTGACACAGCGTCGCAGCCTCCACCCCTATCGGCCGACGATTGGACGACGCTGCAGGCGCTCATCACGCAGGCTCGGGGGCCCTTTCATGTCACAAGCCTTCTGGGCATGGGGACCACCGAGGCCGACCCTGCCGCAGGTGCCACAGCTGCCCTGCCCCCCTTCACCGACCATCGCCCACGGGCCAGGGCCAGGGGGCATACATCAAGGCGACGTGCGAGCTCCTCCAGTCTGTTCTTCTTCGATGAGTCCCCCGAAGAGGGGGACTCATCCCCTCCCCCCTCGCCCCCCCCCTCTTACTAGCCCTTGGCCGGGGCAACTCCGGGCGACCCCGGGCTCCAGCATCCCACTCGTGGGCGTGCACGTCCCGCAGGCCCTTCGGGAGAAGGTCTGGGCAAACAAGTATGTGGACCTCAGGCACTTGCTTGCCTATGAGCGGGAATCAGGATCTTTCGAGTCCCACTCTGCGCCAATCCCTGACGCCCAGGCGGCTGGTAAGAAGCAGCCGCCCCTGACGCCGGATCAGTGGGTGCATGGCCCTCGACATTTACGCGACTATCTACGTCGAGAAGCACCCAGCGGAGGCCCAGGCGCTGTTTACCTATGCACGTTACGTGAAGACCATGAAGACGACCCTCAAAGGCGACTGGATGTAGTACGACAAGGCCTTCAGGTGGGACAGGGAGAGGTCGGACTGTTCATGGTTGGACTACAGGCTGAACTTGGAATTTCGCTCGGTGCAACGCATCGCCCAGGCCGCTGCTCAGCCGACGTGGCAGGGGACAGGGCGACCGGCAGCCCTTACTCTCTCTAGCGCCCGGGCAGCAGGGCTCCCCCCGGGCTACTGCTTCGCCTACCACTCGAGGGGACCCGGCTGCACTTTCACCTCATGTTCATTCAAGCACTACTGCCCGCGCTGCCGAAGGAGGCACCCTGCCTACAACCCATGTCCTCCAGCACGGCCTCGCGACGAACTCACCCAGGAGCAGCGCCCCCGTCGCCACCCACAGGTTAGGGGTTCGAAGAGCTAGGCTTGACTCCAACTGGTTACGCCCCTCACTTTCTGGACTTGGCGGGGCCCTCAGCCACCTCTAGAAGGGCTTGCCGAACAGCGCTATCGCGGTCGGCAGGTGGGAGAGTGACGTTTTCCTTCCCAGTTCGGTAGCCGTAGTTGCTCTGCCACCCTGAGGTTTTCCCTCGCGGCCAGCGGGCACTCGCCCTTCGGGGGGGGGGGGGGGGGGTCCGGCCTCCTGGCCTGCGGGGTGGGGGTGACAGCGCCGGTCCCCAAGTGTTCCGCTGTCCGCAGCTACTACTTTAACTTTACACCCATTCTACTAGTAAGCCCTACCTTAAGTCAGGAAATTCTTTCTCCTTATTCCCTGGCGGCACGGCCTCTGGCCTGGGGATATTTTCTTCTCCAAATTCATATCAGGCTTTCTCAGTCTCTATGTAATTTTCTGCCGCCTGGTTATTTTCCATTTTCCAGCTAGGGTTTACCATTATGTTATGTTGTTCACTTATGGTGTCCTGACTGTTATACTTAGAGTTAGATTTGTTACATTCGCCTCACTGCTAATTCTAGACAATAGGCCATTAGGTTTCTGCAGAGTTTGTTACTAGGCTATAAGATTACTTTTATTTTACTACGGGTGTACAATTTAAGTTGTTTTGTGTACTTTGAGTTAGCCACGGCTATGTTATACATTTGTTAAGACTTACTTAGAAGCCTTCAAGCACGCCTGTTTTACTTCTGCAGAATTATTTATCCTGTACTTCTACGTAATAAATTACGCCCCCATACTGTTGGTGTCTTCCTTCCCCTGATCAGAAAATTTCCGTTACAGAGACGACATCTTCGGAATAATGGAGGACAGTTTCCTGCGCTTAGAAGGTTTCTTTTCATGGTCAAATACAGTTCATGAAAACCTTAAGTTTACCCTTAAACACAGTGACTCCACGATAAATTTCTTAGATACAACAGTGTATATAGACCAGCTAACCAGGGATCTGCATACGAAGGCATGCTATAAACCGACTAACCTTCACACGTATCTGAGATTGAACTCTAGCCACTCACTAGCCATGAAGAAATCACTACCCTACTCACTTGGACTCAGACTCAAGTGGATTAACAGCAAAGAAGAGACGCTATATCTCTGGCTTGATGACTTATGGGATATGTTCAGGAACAGAGACTACCCAGGGACAATAATACATGCGGCCCAGGAGAAACTCTGAGAAAAAAACAAGGGCAGAGCTATTCAGACTTAGAACACAAGGAGTGGAACACAAGAGATGGATCCTCCCAACCCTTTTCTTCCCCGGCCTTGCAGCACAGCTTAAGATAAAACTCCAGGAAGTATGGACATGGATGAGGGAAATGTACAGTGAACATCCATCCTGGGTAAAATTCCCACAAAACCCTCCCATGATCGCCTGGAGGCGAGGTAAGTCTATAAAGGACCACCTTGTTAGAGCAGGTGTGCAGGTAGATTATCTCAACTGAACTGGGGAAGAGGACCAGCCCCAGGTTACAGGTCAAAGAAATGAAACCTACGGACCCTAACCTAACCTGACACAGGTTTAGAGTGTGACCTGGCTTGAGGTGGAGTATGCAGAGTGGTTAGGAGGGGCCTACAAGTACAAGCCAGTTAAGCAAAACCCTTTTATCCATTATAGTATTCTATCATTTATTCCATGTGCCTGTAATTTCCTTGCCAGTCTTTCATGTGGTACCTTGTCAAAAGCTTTAGCAAAGTCCATGTAAGTTACATCTTCCGGAAGCACTTTATCTGAGTAGCTGGTTGCTGTTTCAAAAAATGTGAGCAGGTTTGTAATGCAGGATCTATTTTTAACAAATCCAAGTTGCATTGATTTTACAAGATTATTCACAGTGAGATAATGAATGATTCCCTTCCTTAGAATTTTTTTCATGAACTTGCAGATGTTTTTTTTTTTAAATAGGGGTGACACTTGCATAATGTATTTTACAATCTAGGGGAACTATCCCTAGGCTCAGATTGTCTGAAAAGGGAGTTTCAGTGGTAGGCATACAGTAGTTCATCTGCTAGTACCTTTAATACTTTGGACTGAATTCCATCCACACCTGGGACTTTTGAGTCTTTTAGTTCTAAATGATCTTCATGATTATGTCGCACATTATGGGTCTATTTATTTATTTATTTATTTATTTATGCATATACAAGAATGTACATAAGGAATGTGAGGATACAAATATGGTAATTACAGTCTTGTAAAGCCACTAGCACGCGCAGCGTTTCGGGCAGGTCCTTAATCTAAGAAAATTTTAAGGAGGTAAATACTTGCAAAATTATAGACAAAAAATGATAACAGATTACATGAAATGAAAAAAAGATGAGAGAAAATTGTAGGTACAGTATATTAAAGCACATAGGTAGCTAAGATTGATTGCAATGACAGCTTGAATGGTAGTTGACAAAAAAATTGGTAGGCATAATACAGCAGAAACAATATAAGATTGGTTGCAATGACAGCTTGAATGGTAGTTGACAAAAATTGGTAGTCACAATACAGCATATGGCTAGCACATAAAAGAAGACAGCAATGAACACAATGATAAGGTTGTTTGAAATTACATAAAAATTAGGAGATTGGGTAACACTAGGTACAGAGCAAATTTAAAGCTCAGTGTAGGAAAACTAAGAAGATGAAGTTAGGTACTTTTTGGTTTTGCTTTTTAAATAAGGCAAAAGTTTTACAGTTTTTCAATTCATTAGGGAGTGAGTTCCATAAACTAGGTCCCTTAATTTGCATAGAGTGTTTACACAGATTAAGTTTGACCCTGGGGATATCAAAGAGATATTTATTTCTGGTGTGGTGATAAATGGTCCTATTACATCTGTCCAGGGAGAGTTTCAGAGCATGGTTTGCATTTAAGAACAGGGTTTTGTAAATGTAGTTGACACATGAGAATGTGTGGAGGGAGTTAATATTTAGCAAGTTTAGGGATTTAAACAAGGGAGCTGAGTGTTGTCTGAAAGCTGAGTTAGTTATCATTCTGATAGCAGATTTTTGCCGTGTGATGATGGGCTTAAGGTGGTTTGCAGTGGTAGACCCCCATGCACAGATACCATAATTAAGATAGGGGTAAATTAGTGCATAATATAGTGAGAGGAGAGCAGAGTTAGGAACATAATATCTGATTTTGGAGAGTATACCAACTGTCTTAGAGACTTTCTTAGTTATGTGTTGAATGTGGGTGCTGAAGTTGAGTCTCTTGTCTAGGAATAGGCCAAGAAACTTGCCATCATCTTTATTACTGATGTTAATGTTGTCTATCTGTAGCTGAATTGCATTTGATGATTTGCTTCCAAATAAGATGTAGTAAGTCTTTTCGATGTTTAATGTTAGTTTGTTCATTGACATCCATAAGTGGACTTTTTTTAATTCATTATTCACAACATTATTTAGTGTATGTGGGTTGAGGTTTGAATAGATAAGAGTAGTATCGTCAGCAAACAGTATAGGTTTGAGAATAATAGAGACATTAGGCAGATCGTTTATATATATAAGAAATAGAAGAGGTCCTAAGATGCTGCCCTGTGGCACTCCAACGGTAATTGGTAGAGTGGACGAAGTTGTATCATTGATGGTTACATATTGGTGTCTGTCACTAAGATAGGATCGGATGTAGTCAAGGGCAAGGCCTCGGATTCCATAATGCTGGAGTTTAAGTAAGAGGTAGTTGTGATTAACAGTATCAAAGGCTTTTCTTAGGTCAATGAAGAGTCCAATCGGAAACTCATTTTTGTCAAGGGCTGAGTAGATAACGTCAAGGAGACTAATGATTGCATCGTTGGTGCTCTTTTGGGACCGGAAGCCAAACTGGCAGGGGCTGAGTATGTCGAATTTTACGAGGTAGGAATAGAGCTGTTTGTAAATAATTTTTTCAAATATTTTTGATAGAATGGGTAGATTTGATATTGGTCTATAATTGTTTATGTCCGCCGGATTGCCTCCTTTATGGACTGGCGTTACTCTTGCTTTTTTGAGGATATCAGGGAAGGTGTGACACTCTATAGATTTGTTGAACAGTAGTGCTATGGGTGGGGCAAGGGCATGGGAGGCTCTCTTGTACACAATGGACGGAATTTCACTGGTGTTCCCTGCCTTGGTTTTTAGAGAGTGTATGATGGACACAACATCTGCCGGGCTGATTGGTGAAAGGAGAAGAGAGTTTGGATAGCTGCCTGAGAGATATGTGTTAATATGTGTCTGAGTCTGTGGGATTTTACTGGCAAGATTAGCACCAACCGATGAAAAGAAACTATTAAATTCATTTGCCATTTCTAAATCAGTTGACGGTATATCCCCATCCTTGTAGAGTTTTATTTGGTTATGTGAGTGTTGCTTAGTTCCTAGGATACTAGAGATAGTTTTCCAAGTGTTTTTCATGTTGCCTTTTGCTTCATTGAATCTATTCACATAATATGCAAGTTTTGCCTTTCTTATGATACTGGTAAGCATTGATGAGTACCTTTTAGCTACTTCCTTTGAAACTAGGCCAATCCTAACTTTCTTTTCATATTCATGTTTCTTGTTGATTGGGTTGAGAATGCCACTTGTGAGCCATGGATTGTTTAATCTTTTGTCAGTTACTTGCTTTGTAAGAAGGGGACAATGAAGGTTGTAGAGGCTTAGAGTTTTGGAGAGGAAGAGGTTAGCTAATGAATTTATATCATGGGTATTATTGAATTCAGAATCCCAGTTAATATTGTGAAGTGCCTCTGTAAGATTGTCTAAAGCTGATTCACTGTGTAGCCTAAATGAAAGTTTCTTGCTTTTTTGTGGTGTTATGTCCATGTTCGCTATGAGAAAGGTAGGATAGTGGTCAGTTGTTCTGTCGTAGATTATACCAGATACAAGGGGAGCTGTTATGTTTGTCCATATGTGGTCCAAGGTAGTGGCTGATGTTTGAGTGACTCGGGTAGGTTTGGTGATAGTGGGGATTAGCATACAGGAGTTCATGCTGTTAAGGAAATAGTCAACTTGAGAGCAATTTTGTTGACCCAGGTCAATATTAAAGTCTCCTCCCAGAATGATGTGGTTTTTGTTGAGATTGTTGTTTATAATAAGATTCCTTAGGTTGTCTGAGAAAGAAGCTATGTTAGTATTAGGAAATCTATAGATGGCTCCAATAGTCAATTCTTTATTCGTTCTCTTCACCTCCTTCGAACATCTGTAGGTAATGGGATGTCACCTAATCTTTCTAGTGTGAACACTTACATATTCACTCAGTGTATTTGGCTACCCAAACCATGTTTGGTTTGGTGGACCAAGCTCTCACAAGTCAAGCCTGGCCTTGGGTCAGGCTAGGGGGAGTTGAACAACTTATCAAAACTCTTTTTACTACTGGGATCATCTATCTAGTTCCCATTCTTTTCTGTCTGCTTTTTTGGCACATACTGTATTTTTGAACTCAAAAATCAAATCAAATCAAATATTTATTCAGGTAAAGTACATACATACAAGGCGAGATACAAAACTGATGGATTTATAGATAGAGCTAGTACATACAATGCCAAAGTCACTATTACGTAAAGCGTTTCGGGCAGGTTCATAATAACCCATAATTCAGTGATGACCACCGTGACATTTTCCCATGATACTTCCCTGCCATGATCACCTATCAGTTCCCTCCAGGAGGTGTTTTACCTCTCATTCCTTGATAGTCTCCTTGAGGGTAATCTTGAAACTCATCTTCATGGACGTTTATGTTGGTTTCTATAATTGTAATACATCTTAGAGGGATAACAAACATCTTAGTATGTTAGACAAATAGGCTAACAATGCTTGGACAGCTGGTAAAATAAACTACAATAAACTATTAACTTTTATTGTCATTACATGACCATACTATATTAAACCAGACTGGAAACTATAACATTTAAGCCTAATATAAAGGCCCCTTTTTATGCTGGCTCTGTAATACTGCTGTAATATAATTAAAAAAATATATAAGTGGTAGAAATGGGAACACAGGAAAAACCATTCACAAGTCTCATATATTATATAACAAATAAGATAATGGAAACTACTTGCCAGCAAAATTAACTTGAAAATGAGGCACTCTCTTGTTTTAATCACCCAAAAAGATTGAGTCATTTAAATGCTCAAAGCCCCTAGAATGCAAATCTGCCATCAGAACATGCATTTTACACGTATCTGAAACATGAAATATTATGAACATATGAACATATGATAAAACTATAAGGACTCTGCTAAACATTTCATCTCCATTGACTTCATAAAGAGTGCAATGAGAGCTCAACCCCATAAAGCGGGGCAATGGGACTGACCCCCAACCTACCTGTGACAGTTGCCACTTGCTCACAAGTCACCCTGCAAAGTTTAATGAGGCTAGCCCCAAGCATCTGGTCTCCAACTTTGGACAAAGGAAAATACACACCCTATTTTATAAATATAGATTATGACTAGAAACTTAATCACATTTTTTTCTGTAGAGGATCTTACACTATTGGAAGTAGTTTCTGCTTTACATTAAGTTTGCTTTTCACCAATGAAATACGACGAATGACATCTGTACAGTATTGTCACTTGACACTGGATGCAAAACTAATTCAGAAAAAGGTTTCAGCAGATCAAAAGGACAGTGTTCAAGTAAATTCAATTAAATTCAAAGTTATTTTTCCTACAGTACACAGGTAAATACACATTGCTATTGCAATTTCAGCAATGTGAGCATCAAGTATCTAAAACACTTTTTTTTCTCTGTTACTTATAAACAGTTAACTGCAAAACTTTGTAAGTGATGGAAGACTAGGAGTGCTATGACCCTCTCTAATATTTCTTATAAATTAATTTACCTGAATTTATCTGAAGGCCACAATTTACCTAGTGGCCTTGACAACAGCAGGAAGCCAATAGCTTGTCCTGATGCTTTTATTGAGCTAGATTTTAAAATTCAGCAGTGTTTTGGCATTTACGGCTTCAGTGGGTACACGGTTCCATGGGTTTATAAACCTATGGGTACAAAGGCATCTCCTGTATTTTTTCCTACATTGTGACTTGTTAAGCTTGAAACCACTGCTCCTTGTTTGTGCTACATCTGACCTTTTAATTAAAAAGTGGTCTAGATCAATATCCTCCAAAATGTTCATTACTATATTTTTAAGTTTCAAGATAAGCCCTATCATGTCTTGTTTGCAGTGTTGTCAGCCCTGTAGACTTCAACCGTTCCTGGTATAAGAGTCGACTTAGTTCTGGGATGATTTTTGTTGCCCATTGTTGAACTTTCTCCAAAGCAGCTATATCTTTCTCAAGATGATTGGATACAATAAACCAAGTAGGGGCACACCAGAGATTTATACAGTTTAATAACTGACTTGTTTTCCTTTGAAGTCAGAGGGTCATTTGACTATTCCTAGGGTTTGACTAGCTTTTATACTGCTGCTCCCACTTGTTATGCAACTTTCAGTGATTGGTGGATTCTTACTCCAAGATCCTTTTCCTCATCAATCTGCTGTAAGGTAATGTTGTTAATTTGGTAGTATTGTTATGCCCCACATGCAAGGTCTTGCATTTTTCCAAGTTGATAACCCTTTGCCAGTCTTCTGACCATTTGTGAAGTTCATGTAGATTTTTTCATATGGCATCGATATCATTTTCATTTGGCAATATACCATAACTCTTAGTGTCATCTGCAAATTTGATCATGGGGCTTGTAATATTCTCATGTAATAAGAGTCACTGATGATTATAACAAAAAGGGTTGGCCCCAAAATGAACCCTTGTGGTAACCCACTTACCACACTTCCCCAGTCAGATTCATTGCTGTTTAGGACAACCCTTTGCTTTCTTTGTTTTGACTTCTCGAGGTTATCTTGAAATGATTTCGTGGCTTATTGTCCCCGCGGCCCAGTCCTCGATGAGGCCTCCTTTTTTGTTACACACCCCCAAGAAGCAGCCCGTAGCAGCTGTCTAACTCTCAGGTACCTATTTACTGCCAGGTAACAGAGGTGAAAGAAACTCTGCCCATTTGTTTCAGTCTCCACCGGGGATCGAACCCGAAACCTCAGGACTTCGAATCCGAAGAGCTGTCCACTCAGCTGTCAGGCGCCCAGCTGTCAGGATAAAACCGTAGTTTTATCCATTCTAGTATTCTACCATTTATTCCATGTATTAGTAATTTCCTTGCTAGTGTTTCATGTGGTACCTTGTCAAAAGCTTTAGCAAGTCCATCTACTGTATACTACACCGCCCTGGAAGTCCTTTGTCTGAAAAGTTGGTTACCATTTCTAAAAATTTGAACAGGTTTGTAAGGCAGGGTCTATTTTTAACAAGTCAATGTTGCATTGATTTTACTAAGATTGTTAAGTACAGTATTATTACTATATAAATTTGGTCCCATCCATAGCTCTATGCTGTAATGAAAATAAGGATAAGATCAACAAACCAGGTTTATTTATAGATACAGCATATATGCTTAATTCCTGTCAGAAAAACTATATGACTGTAATGGCTTGACTTTGGTTTATATGGCTGACCTTTCTATTAAGTTTCTTCTACCATACATTGTACAAAATCCATAGTAAAGAAAATATGTGACAGATGCTACTGAAGATGATGTATTGTAAATATAATGTGCATTATGTTTGATAACAGTGAAAGGCAGGGTGTGCTTTGTCCAGAAATCACCACTACAGTTGGGGTTGGTCTCGACTCTCATCCGAGAATCCTGGGTAGGACATAAATGGTTGTGCATTCTTCCTATTACCTAATGCCTTTATTTACCTAGCAGTAAATAAATATCTGGAACTTGGTCAACTGGTGTAGAGTTGCATCCTGGAGAGGCTCAGTAGTTTGACCTTGGGAGGACTTAAAGATAAACTTTCATTTTCTCTTTCACACACACACACACACACACACACACACACACACACACACACACACACACACACACACAGTGTCTGTATCTCAAGAAGCACATTAATAAGCTGGAAAAGGTGCAAAGGCATGCTACAAAATGGCTTCCAGAACTGAAAAACACGAGGAGAGGCGAGAGGCATTAATATGCAATATTTAAGCTTCCCACAGTAGTGGGAAGGTTCTCACTATTGGTTTTCACAATACTAGCAGAAAAGTCTCACAATACTGACAGATGAGTCTCACAATACTAGCAGAACAGTCTCACAATACTGACAGAAGGGTCTCTCAATACTAGAAGGTTCTCACAATACTAGCATAATAGTCTCACAATACTGACAGAAGGGTCTCACAATACTAGCAGAAGGTTCTCACAATAGACTAGAATGTGGTTCTCATTTTAGATGGTGACTGATGATACAATCGAGAATTTTGTTAAAACAGAGCAAATGATAGTTGTAAGCAGTTTATTCTATAATAAATTATATTCATTGATCAACAGGAATCTTCTGGGTGGATTAAGGGTCAGTTTATCAATAAGAAAAAGAAATGAAAGGGAGGAAAAGACAAAGAGAGCAAAATGGTAGATTGCATTCTAAAGAGGAAGTGATTGACAAAAGAGGGAGTGATTGACAACTGGTCCTACAAAAGAGGGAGTGATTGACAACTGGTCCTACAAAAGAGGGAGTGATTGACAACTGGTCCTACAAAAGAAGGAGTGATTGACAACTGGTCCTGGTCCTGCAAAAGAAGTAGTAATGTACAACTGGTCCTATATACAAGCAGAAATAATTGACACCTGGTTCTACAAAAGAGGAAGAAATTGACAAGTAATTAGCAACTGACCATTACTCCTACAAAATAGCAACAATTAACAACAGTTCCTACAAAACAGGAAATAGTTGATTAAATGGTCCACTAAAAGAAGAAATCTTATAATTTATCCTACAAAAAAAGGACCAACTGGGTACTCACCCTACAAAAGAGGAATCTATTGTCTAATGATCTTACAAAAGAGGAAGTGGCAACTAAATAAAAAAAAAGATGCAAGATATATGTACAGTGTTATTCGTGTATATAAATATATGGTATCTTTCATACTGGCGCACATTGGTTCCTTTACACAGGCTTGTCACTCGGTTATTCAGATTAAGAATTATAGGGTTTGGCAAGTAACTGGATGGGTGAGTACACGAGTAGTTTTGTCCAGGAGGACCTCAATGGGCCTAATAGGCTAACAGTCCTGGACAGTGTTATACCAAAATGGCTGGTAATGCCTTATAACCACATGCCCTATAGCAGCCACATTCCCTGTAACAGCCACAACCACATTCCCTGTAACAGCCACACCCTCTCTGTAACAGCCACACCTTCTCTGTAACAGCCACACCCTCTCTGTAACAGCCACACCCTCTCTGTAACAGCCACACCTTCTCTGTAACAGCCACACACCCCTGTAACAGCTACACACCCCTGTAACAGCCACACCCCCTGTAACAGCCAGATACCCCCTTCCTCATAACAGCCATACCCCCCCCCCACCATAACAGCTACACACCCCTGTAACAGCCACACCCACCCCTCCCCCACAACAGCCACACACCCCCAGTAACAGCCAAATATAGGGGCTCGTACAACAGTCAGTGGTTATACAGAACTGCCATTAATTGATTACACTGCAGAACACATCAAATTATATATGGAATATGAAGATACATTTACTATTAAAACGTAAGTGTTTTCATTACATTTATTTATACAAATTCTTTGAATCTTGTTCTAGTGATGTTTTATTATTTTAGCCCCTACTTTTAACAAATGGAACCCCTGAAATCATAAATTATACATATACAGTGTATTATATATATATATATGTCGTACCTAATAGCCAGAACGCACTTATCGGCCTACTATGCAAGGCCCGATTTGCCTAATAAGCCAAGTTTTCCTGAATTAATATATTTTCTCTAATTTTTTTCTTGTGAAATGATAAATCTAACCATTTCATTATGTATGAGGTCAATTTTTTTTATTGGAGTTTAAATTAACGTAGATATATGACCAAACCTAACCAACCCTACCTAACCTAACCTAACCTATCTTTATAGGGTTAGGTTAGGTTAGGTAGCGGAAAAAGTTAGGTTAGGTTAGGTTAGGTAGGTTAGGTAGTCGAAAAACAATTAATTCATGAAAACTTGGCTTATTAGGCAAATTGGGCCTTGCATAGTAGGCTGAGAAGTGAGTTCTGGCTACTAAGTACGACATATATATATATATATATATATATATATATATATATGTCGTACCTAGTAGCCAGAACTCACTTCTCAGCCTACTATTCAAGGCCCGATTTGCCTAATAAGCCAAGTTTTCCTGAATTAATATATTTACTATAATTTTTTTCTTATGAAATGATAAAGCAACCCTTTTCTCTATGTATGAGGTCAATTTTTTTTTATTGGAGTTAAAATTAACGTAGATATATGACCGAACCTAACCAACCCTACCTAACCTAACCTAACCTATATTTATAGGTAAGGTTAGGTTAGGTAGCCAAAAAAAGCTAGGTTAGGTTAGGTTAGGTAGGTTAGGTGAACGAAAAAACATTAATTCATGAAAACTTGGCTTATTAGGCAAATCGGGCCTTGAATAGTAGGCTGAGAAGTGCGTTCTGGCTATTAGGTACGACATATTATATATATATATATATATATATATATATATATATATATATATATATATTTGTCCCCCTCTCGAACAGATATTTTCACTAAACAAATTTGTTTCACTTAACAAATTATAAAATTTTTGTCAGCTAATTTCTACAATATACAGGCAATTCATAACAAAGAATAGCAGTCCATTCAAGTTGAACAAATATGTATTCAGCCGTGTTGGTGAAAAATATATACAGTATATAAGATAGAGACACATAACAACCGAGACATACGAAAAAATAATAGGATAACTTCAAAACTTTTCCTGGTCCCAGTTCCAGGGGAATACAAACTTCCCCATCTACCATTACAGCATAGTAATGTGTAATCCATAGACGTGCACCTGACAGGAGCGGTGAAAGGCGGTAGGCGGAATCCAAAAGTCGTTCAAGGCACTCTATCATCATATTTGGCATTACAGAATCGTCATTTTCTAAAAATTCTAATCCAAGTTCTTCTTTGCACTTTTCATATAAATCTTTTTCTTTGTCTCGAATACTGAAATGACAAATGAAATACAATCTCACAATGTATTTATCTGCTTAAACCTTCATTTCTCATGTAGTTATTTTCTAAATGTAGATTAACATTTGAGAAATCCACTTTCCAAAACATTACTTCAATTTTTATTAGGCCGAGATATTTTTATTTATATATAATGCTGAGATTTTGTTTAAGAAAAGCAGATTCATTTCTTACAAAGTACAGTACCAAAGTACAGTACAGTATATACTGTATTATGTTTGACAATGTCTACCTCATGACACCCTTTCTGGTAAAAAAACAATTAATGCTAGAAGACATACGTTTACCTCACACAGAAGTAAGGATGGCAAACATTGATATGTATAATACAAGTGGCCTTTGATCTGTACATGGGGAGACATTCCAGTAATAAATGGTAAATGACAAAATTGCTCAACTCGAGCTTAAAGATAAATACATGGCAAAATAGGGCTTTGTTCCATAAACCTGCAGGTCTAAAGTGTAGCTACTCAGAGTATACATTAGGGAAAATACTGAGGTGACCTTCCCATTAGAATAGAATACAATACAATACAGTTCTAGATGGTTTGGTTAAGTAGACAAAGTTTATAAAGCTGGCAAAAACAGAGTACAGAAGTGGAAAGTTAAAAGGTAGGAAGACAGAACAATGTGGAAGAATAAGGTGTTATGTACACATAAGAATGTTTAGTGGGAGATGGTGTCAAGGAAATAGATAGATTTCTTATGTTCATTAGATACTATTATCTACAACTATGAATGCAACAACATTACACAAGTTATCTATCGATTACTGCTACTGCTATAAACAACAAAATAAATAGGGTACAGTATGTATTCTATCATCAATGAATATAATAATGTTTTAAATCTCTTCCTGTTTACATTAAATTCAAACCTACTTCTTCCTACATACCTTTCATAATCACCAATTATCTTCTCTGCTTGCTCCATATTTTCTGTAATGAAGTTGACGAGTAGCCATGGCGGACACGAGGACGGAGCTAGAATCTGGCCAGTTGGAGACAGCATCAGTGGACCAGCGGCTCTACAAAATAATAGGCACCATAGGTAAATAATCCATTAAAAAAAAAAAGCGAACACTAATTTCTCTTCATAAATGTAAACCTGAGCATAGTACAGTGGTGTATGTCCTTGGCTCACAAGCGAGGGACCCGGGTTCAATCCATGGGCAGGACAGAATCAATTTGGTATGTTTCCTTTCACCTGATGGATCTGTTCACCTAGTGGTAAATAGGAACCTGGGAGTTAGGCAACTGTTGTTGGTTGCATCCTGGGAAAACTTAGTAGTTGGCCAAGGGAGACTTTGATAGGCATAAAGTACCGATTTCCTGTCCCCTGATAATTAGTTTAGTTAGGAATAACTTAACTAAAATAAAATAGACATCATGTAAGCTTATAGCTTATTTATTTTTTAACATTAAGTGCCTTACCCCCTCACACCTTTGTAAAAAAAAAAAAAAAACAGTGTTGAATGTAATGAAATGCCATTTTCTGGGCGAGACCCAGAGGCTCCCGAGCTATACCGGGCTGATGTGTATACAGTATATTAGACTGTGACAACAGTCAATCAAGGGAGTTCTAAGCCTACTGGGGACCACAAACCAGAACCTGGCCCCCTCAGAGAGACACAAGGAGCAATGGCCTATAGACACCCCAGTGTAGCTGGAAGCAGTCTATATCTGCCATCTACCAGGTCAGGCACCTAGAAAGGTACGAATTACAAAACAAACTACAGCTGATTAAAAATTGCAAACCGAAAGTCAAACGAGCAAGCAGAACTCCCCAATCGGAAAACAAGCAAATAAGCATGATATCACCATAGCCGCCACACTGCAGTCTGCACAGTTTCCCCCTCCCCTGTGAGGGGGCAAAGATGATGAGTGTCACCCTTAAGACAATGGGACAGAGCAGCCTTCAAACTCGCTCAAAGTGAGATGGGACTCAGAGGATGCATCCATTGGACCAATGAGCCCCAATGGGGGTTTCCAGGGCCCTTAGATTGACTACTAAGGGAAGCACAGGCAAGATACTGCTATCCAGTTATCCCAGAACTACCAAACAAACAAGCAAAATGCTGAATCCCTGCGACGTGTGCAATCACGAGGACCTAGTGGAGGACCACCAAAATCATACAAGTGGTCCTACAGCCAGACAAGGCTGTAGGACCACTTGCATGACTTTGACCCACACCAGGCAAAACAAAACAAAAGAAAATAAACACCCTGCAAAAGCACAACGTCTCCAGGAGGATCAGAACTGGCCGCTATGCGTATTATAAGACAGTTGCACAGTACTTTGCACCCCTGCCAGCGATGATGCTTCCTCCTACCCAAGGCCAAACAGGGGTAGAAAAAAAAACCTGACCCCAAGGCCGGGCAATCTCCAAGCAGCATAAAAAACCTGCGGAGGTAGCCCCCAAACAGTTTGTGGAAGGTAACCCCAAACTGCAAGGGCAGTACTTACAGGGCACATATTGAAGGGAACCCTAGGCGCATGCAGCCCCAGTACTTCTGGAATAACACCTCGCTCACACACCACCACACGGCACAGCACTGCTTAAGGATTGGAGCCAGAGTCGATAGACCCCCATATGAGACAACAACCTCAGAAAAGGGGTTGGGTGGCCGGCACAGGAAGTCTGGGGTCTCCTCTTAACCCTCCGGGGGAGGGGGGAAGCTGCACAGACAGCAGCGTAGCGGCTGGGGTGATGTCATGCTTGTTTTCTGATTGGGGAGTTCTGCTTACTTGTTCGGCGTTCGGTTTGTAATTTTTAACCAGCTGTACAGTAGTTTGTTTTGATATTCCAACCTTTCTGAGTGCCTGACTTGGTAGATGGCAGATATAGACTGCATCCAACTACATGGAGATGTCTATTGGTCATTGCTCCTCGTGCCTCTCTGAGGGGAGGTCCAGGTTCTGGTTCGTGATCTCCGGTAGGCTAGGAACTCTATCGCTTGACTGTTGTCATGGTCTAATATATACACATCAGCCCAGTATAGCTCCGGGGAGTCGAAGGAGCTCTTCACAGAAAATATTTTTTTGTCTATTTTTTTTTTGTTTTTGCCTGAAAAGCTTTGCATAATAGTGGCTTCATAGATTGTGCAACTCCTGTCCCGACAACTTGTACATTAATCTTATGTCCTTTGTACACACATTCTTTTGAATAAGCATTGTATTGTATTATATATATAACCAGTAATTGTCCAGACATATTGTTAGAGTAATCAAGATTTCACATGCAGTACTTACGATTCTACCACAAGCTGTAGAGAAGACAGTGTTTGTGGCCAAGATTTTGGGAAGCCTTCACGACCTTGATAATCTCCAAGGGATGTAACTAGACGTCTAAGATGCTGAATGTAATGTTCCACAAGCACAAATGGTTGGTATTTCCTGAAATTCAAATACATTTATAAATTTAAGGAATAATATATTTCTTACACCTCATGAACAAAAATTTTCTGCAAACAAATATTACCAGAATTTTACTGTCTGCATAAAACAAACTTCAGGCCTCATTTATTTTAGAGTCAACTTTATCTGAAGATAATAAAATATGTACGCTATGTATATGCAAACTGTATTATCATAACTGTATCCAGTGGATTCTTGTACTGTATCAGGATGGTATCATTAGCAGCTTACGCTCAGATGAAAATAAAAAATCAGTTGTCGAATGTAATAAATATCCTTTCTGATGGGGAGGGGGGGGGCCCTCAGGAGATATGCGAACACACTGATACTGTATAGCAAAGCCTTAGGAATTACACCAGATTCCGAGACTCGTGCTGACCCACCAGAAGCCAGGATCAGACTCTGGATCTCTCTACAAGGTGATTTTGGGAATTTGAGATCTATTCAAAACTGAGAAAAAAACCCTGTTGCTAGCCACTTTGCTCAGCTCCTCACCTTTCTGGTTACATCAGGCTCTTGCAAGTCAGAGACTACAGAATACCAAAAACCAAAACCTGGTCCGTGTACACCGGAAGCTCCCAGAACAGTCAGCAAGCTGATCTGGGGGCCAAAATGCAACACTGACTTACACAGGAGGGTTAATGTGGTGGCTGCCTGTTGCTATTTCACCATGGAGAACAAAAAAGAAAAAAAGGGGATTCACCAAGGGAGGAGGAAAGCATAAGTTCATGACCTCAAAGGAGAGGGAATTAATGGTGGGGTAACTCTACCCAGAGCCACTAAAGCCTAGCACAGACCAGAAACATATACCAGATAGACCCAGCAATGCACTATTTGAATGCCAAAACCCCAAACCTGAATATCAGCCAAAGTCACAGTTCCCCAGAAAAGTGGACAAAGTTGCATACAGTACTTCCTCCTTCCATCATGGATCTGAAGGTAGACCGCAGGCTGGTTAGACTTTGATACTGCACATGACCTACGTGAGATGGGCCCTGGAACAAGGGGGCCATGAACACCAAGTCAACAAACGTGTCCCCTGAAACATCTCAAGTTGTGTGCAAATAACAGTGGACAGCTCCAACCAGATATAAGAGATGATGCACCCCTGCCAAGCATACCAAGTCATATCTACCAAAGGACTCCCTTCGAAAGCAGATGCTGTATCTCATCCTTAGCCAGAAAAGAAGGCTGCAAAGGAACAGAACCCCTGCTTCCAAAGAGGGTTCTCAAGCCAGACAACCAGTTGCAGGTAAAGAAAAAATTTCGAGAAATAAAGTCACAGACCGAAGATGAAATGGAAAACTGAGGAAATGAACTAAAAACCAAAATCAGTCAAGAGATCAAGAAGACTAGGAGGAGAATGACCAGGCTGGGGTGAAAGAATGCATGAGAATTTGCAAAATGGCACTGACGAAGTGTCATCACCAAACGGCAACAAAAGCACCTCTGCTAGAACTGAGCAATAAGAGGTGAAAGTACTGTATTCAGTATGAGGTGCCCATCCGAAGAACACCCAAGACAAAAAGAACAGTACCACTGAGATAAAAATGGAGAGGCAACGAAGAGAAAGGAACAGAAAAAAGGATTACTAAGAAACTTCATACTGTTGCCATAACGAAAGATGCAGTTGGAACACTAACAGGGCAGCTACTAGAGGAACATGCAGATGGTGATAGTCCAGGATAAATAAAAGAAAATGCGAAGATTGGAGGAGAGCCTCAATCAGCAAGGAACGACTCCGGCCCAATCTGCTGTAAGAAGCGGAGATGTGGAAAATGTCATGGGTTCAGACAATGAGCTAGAAAGACTTGGAACCACAGCTGAGCCAGCCAATAAGGAAGCAGAAGACTATTCTGCCTGCAAAAGTCTCCAGTCTAGACAACAGAAGCAACAGCTGAACTAGTAGGAACAGATAAATGAACCTTCACCAATTACAGTTTAGCTGAAAAGTATCCACAATAAGAGTCTTGTAAACGGGGAATGGAGCCACGTAGGAGGGAAGCCACTGATTCCACGCTGATAGAAAGAGGTTCTCCGATTCCTGGTGGATGACGTAACTTTTCAGGGATCTGCCACACATTTCGTGTGTCTGATGGACATCATTGCATCTGTGCAGAACCACATGTTGCCTGTCTGTATGACCCCATTTCATAATCAAGATGCATCCTCAGTGGAGACCATGTACATAGATTGCAATTAGGAGATTATACTTTTGTTTCCTCCAGTCACACTCCTGCTTCGGGTCTTAGAAAAACTGGATACCGCTTTTTTCTGGGCAACATGATTTTGCCTGGCTCATAGTCAGTTCAGTCTAGGTTTCCTTGTGTTCTAGCCATGTGTTCCAGTCTGTTACCCTATCATGCTCTGTTTCTCTTGCAGTAAATTGAGTGGCTGTATTCATACTGTTCCAGACTCTTTGCCAATCTTCATAGATATGGAGTTTCTAATTCAGATCTATTGCAAACTTGTATAGCAAATAGTAGTGGCAGAGATCTTGCAAACCATAATTCAAGCAATATAAAGTGGCTTGGTGGCTTGACTTGCACTGCACAGTTTTTGGTCTTTCACTAGGAGTTGATTCTCTTTGTGGCAGTGCTTGTCATACTTCACCTAGATTTCAAGGAAAGATATCTTATGCAGAACACAGCATTGTTGCATGCTCTGGTGCTTGGTTTGGCAGGTAATTGGCTACTAGATGGAGACTTCATCTGGCCTTCTTATAAGATCACAAAGGAGAACTCCTACAAAGTGTTGAAGACTAAAGGTTGGTCAGAGCTTATCTTACCTTAAGGGCCAACCAAATGACTGTGCTCAAAAACATGTTTTCCATATTTGTAGTTACATGAGAATAATGTATAAATGGGAAGTTTTTTACTGTATGTAGTAACTGTTTAATAAATTAACTAAATACTGTTAAGCTACTTTTCTACCAACAGAGATAGGCAAAATATGTATGACCAAATTCAAAATAAATTTCATAAAACATTTAAATTAAATATACTGTAATATATATACAGTAAGATCTTCCAACACAAGCTTCCTGAATGGAAGAAAAATCTTACCGATGAGTTACTTGAATCTCTCGTAAAGCATTTGAAACAGCTTTCTGCATGCCAGGAATTCGCTGGATCATTGGATCTTGCTCAGGAAGTTTGCATATAACCTATAAATATATGCAACTTGTGAAAAATCATAATCTGAATAAACTTCACAAATAATAGTTTTTGTTTCTGGACTGCGTACTGCCTGCTCTGTATCTCCCTCAGCTTATGTCATCAACACTACCTTGCTCAGCCCCGGTGATAATCACAGCCCACTGGGAACAAACACTACACATCGTCTTGTTCCTTCTGAGGGGATTAAAGATTAACCCACTATTGAAGCAATTTGCCCACAAGAATTTAATAGTAGTAACAAAATAGAGTACTCAATCTCCTTTGAGAAATGTTTGGATATCACTGAACTACAAAATAATACTCTTTAACAAGTTCAGAACTCGCCACATTGTCTTTCCCTATTACCACCCAGGTGTAGCCTGACCTACCTTGGTGAGGCACTCGGTTCATTATTCCGCCTGGAGCTCAGAACAATATGTTACATAGTTCTAGTGGAGACTGCTGCTATACAGTATCTCTATCCTTTGGACTTGAAGACATCCATGTGACTGTGGTTCAATCTTAGAACGTTGTTATGGCCACATGGTCGTGGCCTCACACAAACAGGTACTGAAAACAAGCACCAGTGACAGCCATCCACAAGTACGTAGTTTAACCAAGTAAATGATTTTTACCGTATCTTGCGCCTTGCTGTCCAAGTGTCCCAACTGACAAGGGGAAGGTGGGGAAGAAGGCAACAAGCATTCTGAGATAGGAACTAGATTGCAGCGTGTAGATAGATGTTCTCAGGTAGATTCACTACTTTGTATCTTTGATATTATACATGTTTTAGATTGAGGATAGTGTGAATATTTCTGGTATTTGTTAGTGCATATTTTGAACAGTGATTCAGCTATTTGATGTGCTTATCACATGATTTTGCTGCTGCTAACATTTTGTTTATTATTTCAAGGCTTCACCTAATGTTACAATTTTTACATTATAATAAACAACAGTTAAAAATATTATATAAGTCAATCATTCTTTGTTCCTCCACACTGGCAATATTGTGCTGGCCTGTGAGGGCTGTCAGCACTTGCTGAATTATTCATAACAGTATATTCATGTGCACGTATGATACTTATATTGCACATATCTTCTGCCATAGTCCATTTCAGCTTTTGTTTCAGGATTATCTTTTCTGGGCCCTGTAGCAAAGACTTAACTACCACCTGGTGGCAGTAGGGCAAAACAGTTTGGCAGTTGTTAACTCGTTACAAAAACTTTGCTTGATAGTTCAATAATCTTTCAACATTTCTCAGAGAGTGGTTAAGTGCTTTCTGACTGCCTTTAAAGTCTGTAAGTAGTTCACCTTGATAGTTGGCTGATATTTGCTCCCCTTCATGCTCTCCACCCTATGGATAGGCAAGACATTATATTATTATGCCTGCCTCTGGTAGATTGAGGTATTGAGACAAATTTGGTATAGATGTAAAATTCCCCTAAGGTGCCAATGACATAATCTGAGAGCAACTACTGAAATGCTACTAAGTGACATTTAATTCTATTTATAGCAATTGTAATACAGTAGCACACAAAATTTCACTTGAAAAACTACAATACTACTAGATAGAATTGTATCTAAAGCATTTTATTATATTCATACAATGAGTCAAAATAGTGTAATTGAAGATATGTGACCAAACCACACATCAGAAAATAGAAAACGATGTTGTTTTGGTCCATCCTGAACCATTATCAAGTTATTTAACAGAAGAGAGGAAGGGACAAGAGTAAATAAAGAGTGAGATGAGAGATGAGCAGGTAAGAGAAAAAGGTAAGAATACCTTTCATCCCAATCATTGAATAGGATGAAAGTAAGAATAAGAAAAGGGGGAAAGAATAAAAGACAGGAGCAAAGCTTAAGTCTGCATGCTTGATACCTGCTTGATGGGGTTCTGGGAGTTTTTCTCCTCCCCAAGTCTGGCCCGAGGCCAGGCTTGACTTGCTCACGTTTGTTAAGAAGGTTAGAGCATTTAAGTACTGTATGTACTGTACTGTGAAACGGAAGAGTCAACAGCAACAAAGTTAGGGCTAAGGTTCATGTTGGGCATGTTGTGTATGTTGCTGATTTGACAAGACGACATCTGTGCAGAGTAGAGGCAGGAAATATTATTTTTTTAGAAGACCAACACTCTATAGGATGATTAGAGTCCCTAACATGACAGAAGAGTTGAATTCTCATTGTCAAGGACAGCTAGGAAACCTGTACTAAGGCTTGACAAGGTCTCAATAAACATAGGCCAACTTGTTGGAATAGCTGGAATTTTTTTAACGGAACTGGAATTTTTTTGTTGGCAGAATTGGATTTTTTTTTGTTGGTCTGGTTGTTTCTCCCTGTTTTGGCGGTGTTGGATTATGTAAGCAGAATGGTGGTCCTTCTGGCTCCTTGGTGGTTGGCCCGGCCTTGGTTTCTGGTGCTGCTTGCTTGGTATCCGACTTGGGCATTTTCTGTGGCTCTGTCTTTTTCAGAGGGTGGGCCTGGTTTTGTACTTTGCTGGTCTGATTTTCTTCACCACTCTTCACATCTGGTGTTATGAAGTGTGTGGATCACCCTCTCTATGATGATCAGGTGGTTTGTTAACACTTTCGCGTGCCCGGCAGGCGACACGCCGCGCACCACAAGGTAGGCCAAGTGTTGATCATGAGCTCACAAACCACTCAAATGTTTATAATCTTTTCAGCTTTCTCATCTCAATTTACATGCTATGTCATTCATATTGTTTGCAATATGAATGAAATTGTTGAAACTATCAAATTGTTTGCAATATCATGGTGCACATTTTAAACTCAGTCCAATAATATTCAGATAAAAAATGTAATTTTTACACATTTATTAATCCGCACAGTAAGCCGAGCGTTGGCCACGAGCGTACAAACCACTCTCAAATGTTTATACTCGTCTCACCTTTCTCACTACCTTTTGTACTACATCATTCATTGTGGTATCAAACTGTTCGCAATATCATGGTGCGCATTTTAAAACCAGTCCCATAATATGCGGACAATAAATGGAAATTTTATAAATTTATTAATTGATGACGGGGTTAGTCATCAAGGCCCCTGCGTATTTTGGTTTTATGACATCAAGACCATCATCAGAATTCAAAGTGTTAAGAGTGTCTCACCTGCAGTCCTTCCAGCGACAGTTTGTGTTGGCTTGACATACATTCCTCTGTTTTACCCCTTCAATGTCAAAATGTTTCCAAACTCAACCATTTTCATTTCAAAACACCAAGAGTGATGAAAACATTAAAAATCATTAAAATATAGCCTAATTAATAAAAAAAAAAGCACAACTCTCAGATCCCCTTAGGGTGCTCGGCGTAGTACAGTGGTTAAACTACTTGTGCTAACAAGAGATATTGCAAAAGTACTTCTGAGCTTAACAAATATTTTTTACAAAAGATAATTTATAACTGTAAACAACCGACCTTTAGCCATTGATTGCGAACTTCAGACGTACTAAGAATGACATTTCCCTCCAAACTCACACCAGTTTCATTCCCAAAATGAATTGCTCGACCTGTTGATAAAAGAAACCTTAATACTGTATCTTCAATATACTTCCTGCTGCATAGTGTGTTACTGATGCCAAATATGGGTAGATACTTTCATATACTGTACAGTGCAGAATAATCACAAAAAACATATGATTCGGTTATGAGTAAGTATCCACTATGTTCTGATGAAAGTTCCGAACGTTTTCGTGTTTCAACACATTGTCAAGAAAATAGGAAGGATGACATAAGAGTTTGGGATTATATACCCAACTATGCCTGGCTAGACAAAAAACCATAAGCTAAAACATCAATTAGTGGAGGTGAGATGATTAAGTGGATATTAACTGGGTATTCTTTCATTCCTACACTATTTTTATACCTTTCACAAATCTTACCAATTATAAAGATTTAATTTGTATAATCATGGACTGATATTAATATTATCTAATTTACTACTTTTTTGATAAATGATGATTTAATAATATTTCTTTCAGTAACTGATTTACAATCCACAATTTTGCATGAATTAACTCATTAAATTGAATGATTTTAATCTCTTGAGTGAAAAAATAATGCATTGCACTCTTGACCAGTTCTTATACTATGTTTATGTTCTTTTATTCTCTGGTCATGATACTCATCCTGTAACTACACTTAGGGAATTAAACTCTCACACACTCATTCTCACATTCACATTCTCACAATTTCACTTTCTCTCCACATTTGAAAAGTGCAATGACATGTAATCAAATTTTTCCAACCCTAAAAAAATAAAGAGAGCCACGAGGAGAGATCCAAGGCATTAAACACGCCAAAGCTAGTAGATAGAGAGCAATGAGGCGATATGATCACCTTATACAAAATGCCTTTACTAACTGGACTAAATCCTGTTGCTGATCCAGCCCTAGATTAATCAATAAGCATGTGCTTAGGGGTTCAAGTAAAGAGAGATCCCCAAAAAGTTTTTTTCCAGTGCCAGATTTACAATTGACCATGGTGCAGTGTGTTGTAGCTGAACCAAGACCCATAAAATAGTGGCCCATAATAAATTAAAAAATATTCATACAGTTTTAATATAATTATAGTATGTAATGTATCTTCAAAGCAAGAGGCAATGGAATAATAGGCATTTAGTTTCATATAAATAATGATATCGATTCATTAGAATATATATATACAGTATACAGTATTTTACAGTTTACTATCGTTTCTATTTTAAATTACATATAGGGTATATCGGGGTGCCATAATCTCTTCGCTGCTTAGGGCTTCAAAAATTCTTAATCAGGCCCTGTGCTGGTTTTTGTTAGGTCCTAGTGAAATAATTGTTAATAATTAATAATTGTTAGTGCCTGGTGTGGTACTGAAGGTTTGTAAGTTCCCCAGTGCGTAGCTCAGGAAAATGCCAAAGGGGCTCCTCCCAGAAAAGATTTGATTTGATGTATATATGACTTTACATGACATACTGTACTAACAATCTGGGTTTCACTGCATCCTCCTTCGAAATCCAGAATTTTTCTGAGAAATTTGAATTTCTCAGGAAAAATCTAGTGATCAGATCTGATCTGTTGTTTAGAGCAGTGGTTCCCAAACTCTTAAGGGGTCATTTCCCCTTTTTCATATAGCATCCTTATCAATCACTCAGTATTAAATTTCTGTTTACCATCCTGTGAGCTCACTCTACTACAGTAGCTGGTTATTTACCCCTTACCCATTGCATCAAAACCAAAGGGTAGGGAATAAAGCACTGCTTCATCTTATGGCCCCTTACATATTGCAAAAAGGCCTCCCCCCCCCCAATGGAGCAATGACCCCCAGTTTAGGAACCAGTGGTTTACAGGGTTTTGTTAAACGGAGGGGCCAAATTCTCGTGGGTGCATTGTACTGAACTGCATAACTTAAACTACATAACATTATATAGAAATCTTACAATTAACATTAGTCTAATAAATAAAGTGTGTTCACCCTGCAAAACATCCTTGATTTCCTGATGATGTGTGGTTAAAGCTATAAGTCCCTGAAGGCATCCTCGCAGGTGTGTTAGGCCAAGTCCTCGCTGCCAAGACAAGCGAGTCAAATTAAGCTCTTCTATCAACCAAAGTCGAAGTCGTATAATATCTTGACGAACTGGTTCACTGACAGCTAATCTTCGCTCAGCTTCCCCCATATTCTTGATGAGCCAGGAACTGCATTAATAAATTATAATCCAGTTCAAAGGTATAATGCTTTAATACTAAATTTTTTGATCAATGACACAGGAATGACATGTAGCCATATGAAATGTGCAATATGAAAAATATATAGAAGACTGAAAAATAGAAAAAGAAGAAACGCATAAAAGATTGAAGTGAACGATAAATACAGATTTTTCAAATAGAAAAGTATTTGAGGCTCTAAAACGTAGACTAGAATGGCAGAGGAAGAGTATTTGGATTTATATAAGAATAGAATAGAAAAATCATAGGAAAAGTATTTGGAGTTTTGTAAGAACATAATAGAATGGCAAGTGAAACTGTGTGAAAACCATTCCTGCTGGATAGAAAGACAGCAAAGTGGGAATTGGTAAAATGGAGATAACATGAAGAAAAAAAACACAATTAAATAGTGAACAAAAGAAGACAGTTCGATATGGTTCGTATGAAGGCAGTGACTAGTGTATTGTGTACGGGGGAGGCAATAATTACAGGCTAGTGGATTGTATACGGGGGGAATGGGGGGGAAGCAATAATTACAGGTGTGTAATGAGTATAGGCTTGTGCAATGAGGACATGTTGTAGGAAATATATACCAAAACAAGTTACTGTATATTTATATATTTATACAGTACCATGTTTTAGGTAGTAATAGAATTCGGTTTTTATCTTGGGATAACTGACTGGTGTTAGCAACTTTACCATACTGTACTATGGTACTTTTCTTTGCTTGGCAAACATTTTTAAACAAACCAAAAACAAAAAAGAAATTTTAAAAAACATCACAGAAAGCTTACTATAGTTTTTCTCTCCTGGCTGTATAGAGCTCATCTTCTGGGTTGAAGGGTCTTGTGCTATCATAAAATGGTCGATGATAGTTTATTTTCCTATCCGGCTGGTGCAGTGTCTCGGGAAGATTATCTACATATTTGGTAGGAAGATCAAAATCACTAAGAATTCTTTGCACAGTGTCCCGAGCTGATGTTTTATTCAGCTTAAGTGCTATTGTGTTTAGGGTACCTGAAAATAAAATTTCCATGAACACAGACATGGTTAATGATACATACTGATGATGTTCCAAAATGAGAAAATGAGCAGTTTGGAATTAATGAAAATGCAGTAATCTCAGATATACACCTGGTCTCTGATATTTGTGAAGGATGCAGTTTTTTAATTTCCTGCATATACAGATACAGTACTGAAAATACAGATATTAAACTTAAGTTTGCATATAATGGGAAAAAATTATTTTCCAGAGATTTAAAAAAAAAAAAAAATATGGAAGAAATCCTTGAGTAGCTCTCCAAGCTTAGCTCTATTAGGACCCAAACTTAGCCCAACACACGAGGACTTTGAAACCTATCCATTGCCTACTGGGAACCAGCAGTGGCAGCTCGCTCATAGGAACCGCTGAACTGTGGTCCCCACAGACACTCACTGCCAAGTGTATGACTCCAACCTCACACTAGAATAATAAGGAACAGACAAATTTGTCATAACAAAAAGTCTTTATACTGTATGTTATTTTCAATGTATTTACTGGATAACCAAATTTTGAACATTTTCATTAAAACGAGACATAAATAGAGGTTTCATGCTATATGATAGTGAAGCTTGCAGTGATGCAGTCTCTCCAAGCTATTTTTCCACAAGCTGCCACTGGGAACCAGAACCAGAACCAGTCTCACTTGTGTGAGAACCAGACTCACTCGACGATGCAAGAAGAGCTTGGGATCAGAGATTATCCACACAACTAGGGGAATCCTACCAGAAAGCATAGGCACAACAAAACAAGCAATTATTTGAAGAATATTAGGTACTCCCAGCAAAACTGATTTTCCAGGGAAAGTCACCACTTAGCTGAAAATGTGAAGCAGTTAGCAAGTCCTGCAGGGGCAGGTGTTGAGTCTGTGGCACCAGGTAAAAGCACAAAAGGGCAACAGGGCAACACCTTGGGAGACCCAAGCTACCATCTGGTGGTGGGCAGGTGCGTAACAGTTAGGGTATTTACCTTGTAGCATTAATCATTCACCTTGCTGACCTTGGGGTGCCTAATTTCCATCAACTAGTCACCTGTTTCATTGTGTGTACTTTCTGGTTGGTTTTTCTCAATTTTAGATTTATGTTCTGGTTAGTAGTAGGCAAGGATTGGTCTCAAAGGCATGGTGTGTTTAGCTATGGCCTGACAGTACCAAAGTTAAGTTTTAGAGGAAAAACTGACGTCCCTCCATGCCAATAATTTTATCCCCTTTTTATATATATAAATTAATGTGTAATTATTCACCATATTAATATGATCAAACTATATGTACAAAACAAAACGGTAACAATATTCTCAATATTTTTTGTTTTCAGATAACTATAAACACAAACAAAATTATATAAGAAATATTAGTTGGAGCCCCGCATAATTTAACCAAAAATTAATATTCATACCTTGTGTTTTCTTATTCTTGACATAGAACTGGAGGCTAATAGGCCTTGGTTTCTCATGTTTGATGAGAGAATCGAGATGGCTATTGAGTACCTTGAGGGAAGCATCATTAACATGTTGGGCTCTTGGATGCTGGCCAAAAAGATCCGGATGAACAAGAAAGTAGAAGGGCCGTAAGGCAGTTGTCACTTGAGCAGAAGACAAGTATCTATGAGAGTTCTCAATCTCATATGAAGACTTTCTGAGTAATCTGCAGGTTACAACATACCTGAAATAGAGTTATACAGCCTTTATTTCCAGTTTACTATATTCTTTCCATAATACTATACTGTATATACGGTACCCGTAAATACAAACATACAACTAAACTTTTCATGTGCTAATACAACACAAAAAAGTTTAATAGCCTTGTGAGAAGCTCATTTATGACCACATTTTATTAATTAAATATATTTCTTAGCTCTAAAAGTTTCATAAATTGCAATAAGGCAAGTTTAACATGTCAATACCAGCAATGCTGGTATTGGTATTTCTCACATTTCTCACCCAGGCAGGGTTATATTGTACAGTATAAGGACCTTGGGAGCACTGAGATGGAATCTATCCAAAGTTATCAAAGGCTCTTGGTCTGTATACAAGCTCAAGTAATACAGATTTAAAGTAACAACACACTCTTGATCTAATGATGGGAATTCTGGACACCAATCAACCACTCACAGCCCCCACAAGGCACACCTAACCAGTGCCAGGTAGAAATGCTGTATCCAGTCTGAAGCAGTTCTCACTAATCACTTCCCACTTCCATCCTGAATAACTATAGAAAAGTGATGGATGAATGGGAATGGGAGCAGCAGAGGTGATGTTGCAGTGAGGACATAGTTACGTAGGCAGCGATGGTGAAGTAGTAAAATGGTCAATGTAGATAACTGTTTTTTCTTTATTTTAAAAACATGTAAATACAATTAAAAGGCAAGGTACCGAAGCACCAGAACATCGGAAACACAGAATATATACAAATAAAAGTAGTAAAGCTGAAGAACAGAATCTGACTTAACTTTACACAAATCACAAAACAAAGCACAAAAACAAACAGGAAAACAGAAAAAGTACTGAAACAACTTCACCCACCAAACAACATACGTACGGGTACAAAATGTCATCAAAACACACAAAATTAATATATATAAGGGAACTTGACATCACAGATGCAACAGAATATTCACAAAATAAAAGTACAGTACACATAAGGGACCCCTACACACAGAGGCCGCAACCACCCACCAAGAGCAAACATAAAACGCTAAACTGTAATGCCAATCCTGACCTCAAAAGCTTCATAGAAGGTTGTAACAGAACCCATGAGCACCACGCCAGAAATAAATACAGTTTTGATATTCCTAGAGTATGACTTAATCAAACTAGAAATGCTCTACAAATCAAGGGACCCAGATTGTGGAATGACCTTCCCAACCATGTTAAAGACTGTACCTCTCTCAACCAGTTTAAGATAAAAACGAAGCTATACCTAATAAATTCCCTGTAACCTACCTTACCCCTCTATTGTCAACCAATGTCTTTTTTTTAAAGAGTGCTGCTTGTCGACAGAATTGTATTTGTGCTGCTTTTTCAGCTATGTTTTCATTCCATGTTTTCATTTTACTCTTTATGCTTAATTAGTATTAAGCTTTAGTCATTTAAGTTTTTCATGCCCGAAACGCTTTGCGTAATTGTGGCTTTAGGCATTGTATGTACTACCCCTAACTATAAATCCATCACTCTTTGTAAAATCTCTTGTATGTATGTACCTTACCTAAATAAACGATTTGATTTGATTTGATTTGATTGATTTGAACATACCAATTGGAAGCACAGCTCCAGCACTAAGGTAACTGGTGACCCCCCAACATTGAGGTTACTTTCTTTTTTTTCTTTTTTTCATAAAATAAGTATACAAATAAAAAATAAAAATACACCAAAGCAACACAGCTAAACCCAGAGAGCACAAAACACAACTCAAGGATAAACATGAATGTATACCAATACAAAAACTGTGTACCACAACATAGTATACACACAAATGACCCTGACACATCCCACTGCAGTACCCCTCAAACAAAAAGGGACACATGGAAGGCAAATTATCCCATACAAACCACATACAAAACATAACACAATGCAGACTAGAATACAAAATCACCACCTAAGCCTTAGGGGCCCAGCCAATCAGTACAAGTTGTAACCCCACACAAGGAAGCAACACCAGCCTCCAAAACGTCCTCGGGCATTACACACACAAGTCATAATAGCATGATGCATCAAATTAACAAATCCACAAGGGCCGTGACGAGGATTCGAACCTACGTCCGAGATCATCCCAGACGCTGCCTTTATCGACTGAGCTACGACATGGTCAAAAAGAGTTGAAACGAAGTTGTATAATGAAGTAAGGGTGAAGAGGGAGAACGGCCTATTGACATAGGTCGAGTGCATGGGGGAGTTGTGTAAAACCCTGGTTTGTGTCTCGGAGAGGCTGCAGGATCTAGTAAGTTCAGTAGAACTTCGGTTTCAACTCTTTTGACCATGTCGTAGCTCAGTCGATAAAGGCAGCGTCTGGGATATCTCAGATGTAGGTTCGAATCCTCGTCACGGCCCTTGTGGATTTGTTTATTTGATGCATCACGCTATTGTGATTTCTATGTGTAATGAAGTAAGGGCGAAGAGGGAGAACGGCCTATTGACATAGCTCGAGTGCATGGGGGAGTTGCGTAAAACCCTGGTTTGTGTCTCGGAGAGGCTGCAGGATCTAGTAAGTTCAGTAGAACTTCGGTTTCAACTCTTTTGACCATGTCGTAGCTCAGTCGATAAAGGCAGCGTCTGGGATGATCTCGGACGTAAGTTTGAATCTTCGTCACGGCCCTTGTGGATTTGTACACTTTTTTTTCTTCTGAACCCATGAGGAGATATCAACATTTTCTATTATATTTGTATAACATTTCAAAGTTCAGACTAAACAAGAAATCAAGTATTTCTCCTTGTGTGTAGACTTACAACATGACGCAGATAAGGCGACCACTCTAACCATGTCCAATATATGAAAAATACTCACTGGCAAATTACACCTACCACTTGGACAGATGGTATGAGTATAGCAGCGACATTAATAAAATTTAACAGCTTTTTTCACGAATTTTATAGCAATAATTTCTTATTTTTCCTAGGGACGGACAGAACCAAAACACAGCATCAGCTGGCGTAGGTAAACAATCCTTGAACGGCTACTTGTGCCGACTAGTTACCTATTTCACTCTGAAGCAGAAAACAAACAATAATAATAATAATATTTTATTTAGGTAAGGTACATACATACAATAAATTTTTACAAAGATTGGTTGACTTATAAGTAGAGCTAGTACATACAATGCCTAAAGCCACTATTACGCAATGCGTTTCGGGCATGATAAACATAAATGACAAGCTTAATACTAATTGAGCATAATGAGTAGATGAAAACAAGAAATGAAAACATAGATGAAAAAGCAGCACAAATACAAATATGTCGACAAACAGCGCTCTTTAAAGAAAAACAGACATTGGTTGACAATAGAAGGGTAAGGTAGGTTACAGGGAATTTATTAGGTATAGCTTCGTTTTTACAATAACAAACAATAATAATTAAAAGAATAGAGCCGCAAAATGATACACAAACATAATAATAACGGGACTCTTTATTATAATTCACTACAACGTGTCCAGCGTAGGATGACAAAGTTAATTCCGCAAATTAGAAACGGTCATGTGGGTCTCGGTAGTGCAGTCAGGTTCATTCTCTAAGCATAATCAAGAATTCCGGGTTCGAATTCCGATCGGAACAGAAATGGTTTAGCACATTTCATTTCACCTAATGCCTGTCATTTCACCTAGCACTGAGTAGGTACTCAGGAGTTGGTCAGCGTGTTGTGGGGGTTGCATCCTGGGCGGGGTCTAATTCGGCCTTGGAGGCTGGGGTGTGAGGGTGTGTAATTCGGCCTAACCTAACATAACTCCACAGTTAGAACTATAACTCCAGTCCCAGAGAGCACTCAGCACTCTTATTGAAATCTTGAATATGTTACATACCGAGTCGCTTCATACACTCTTAATTGTGCTGTATATATACAAAACTCTGAACTGTCATACTAATCCTGACCTCAAACGCTTCCTAGAAGGCTGTAACAAGGGGTAATACACGAGAAACAAATATCTATTTGATCTCCTAAATGAGATTAAAAAACTGTACTACTCTCAACAAGGTTAAAATATAAAAAAAAACTGCCTAATTAATATTATGTAAAGAATTTTACTTACATTTCCTCATCCTTCACGACAATGTCTTGCCGTTATTGTCAACACTACTTGTTATATGTGTATTATATTATATATTTGTATTGCTGCTAAGAATTGCAGTTTCTAAATTTACCTGAGGGCCACTAACTCTAGTGGCCACGACGAGAACAAGAAGCCGGCGGCTTGTCCAAGGTCCCCCAATTTGCCTTAATGATATTTTCAGTTGTATTTTAAATTTTAACATCTTTTTGTCATTTACGGTTTCGGTGGGTAGGCGGTTCCATGGGTTAATAACTCTGTGGGTGAAAAAAGCATCTGTTGTCAGTCCTACATTGTGGCTTGTTGGACTTGAAACCGTTGCTCCTTGTTTGTGTTACATCTGACCTTCTGAAGAAAATATCCGGATCAACATCCTCTAACTTATTCAGTATTTTAAAAGTTTCAATGAGATCCGCCCTGTCATTCCTGGTTTGCAGTGGTGTTAGCCCTGCGGCCTTCAAGCGTTCCTGATTCGAGAGATAACTTGACTCTGGAATGACTTTTGTTGCCCAGTGTTGCACCTTCTCATGAGCAGCCATATCCTTCTGAAAATGAGGTCTCCATACTTGGATACAATAATCTAAGTGGGGGAGCACCAGAGATTTATACAGTTGAACCATTACCTTCTATTCCTTATAGTCAAAAGTACACTTGATTATCCAAAGTATTTGGTTAGCTTTTCTGACTGCTGCACCCACCTGTTGTGCAACTTTTAATGAGTGGTGGATTTTGACTCCAAGGTCCTTTTCTTCATCAATCTGCTGTAATGTAATGCTATTAATTTGGTAGCTGTGGCGTGGGCTGTTATGCCCAACATGCAGGGTCTTGCATTTGTCGATATTAAAAAGCATTTGCCAGTCTTCTGACCATTTGTAGAGTTCATGTAGATCTGTTTGTGAGGCTTCAATATCATTGAAGCTTGTAAGGTAGGATCTATTTTTAATAAACCCATGTTGTGTCGATTTTACAAGATTGTTCACTGAAAGATGGCGAATGATTCCCTCCCTGAGGATTCTCTCCATGAGCTTACAGATGTGCGATGTCAAGCTGATCGGACGATAGTTTTCTGCTGAGCTCTTTTTACCTCTTTTTGAAAATGGAGGTAACATTTGCATATTTCTAATCTAGGGGGTACTACCCCTTGGTCTAGAGATTTTGCGGAAAGTAATTTCAGCGGTAGGCATAGTTCTTCTGCCAGTTCCTTTATGACTTTGGATTATATTCCAGCCACACCTGGGACTTTTGAGTCTTTTAGTTTGTTCATGTTCTTCCTGATTATGTCGCATGTTATGGGTATATCCCTAAATTCATTCTCTTCTCCACATTCAAACATTTGTGTGTGTGATGGGATATCATCTAACTTTTCTAGTGTGAACATTGATGTAAAATATTCATTAAGAGTGTTTGCTGCCCTTTTATCGTCCATTATACCTTGGTTAGTCTCATCTTTAACGGGTCCTATCGAGTCCTTTGTTTTGGTTTACTTCTTATCTAAGCATAGAACGATTTTGGATCTTTATGTTTTGGGCAAGTTTTCTTTCGTAGTTTCATTCGAAGCATCGCAAGGAATAAGTATTGTGCTCAGTAATAAACAAGGAGCTTTGCCTTAAGCTGCTGACTGTCTCATAGGCTGCTGACTGTTGAGCCAACGAAAGATCAAAGGTAAAGCTCTCAGTCTGCTAGCAGGAGTCAGCAGTCCTCAACCCACTGTAGAATAACAGTGGAACGGGGCTGAGACATTTGTATATTCACACTGTCTGGGGTCCCGTGGTCCCCTGTCAACACTCTTAATGTTCCACAGTGTTCACACTGTCTGGGGCCCGTGGTCCCTAGCCTCACTGCTGAGGGGCATTAAACAGCCTATCCTCCTGAAATGACTACTTATAGTGACTACTTGGTGCCAAGTACCAATATGTAGTGATGGACAACCAGTAAACCCCTTTTTGTACTATTACCTCTTACACAGTCCTGAAAGAATAATGCTAAAAAACAAACTTAAATATTTCTAGGCTTAGTAGAGCTCATATATGTACTATATTAGGCCCAAGATAGCATGGATTAAGGCTAGCATTGCTAGGTCAGGTCAGGTCTTATATTTATGTTGCCGATAAAACGTTTCCGGTTTGTCTTAATTAAATAATACAACGGTCAGCTCTCTGGTGGTCCATCACTACATGTTGGTAATTCCCACCAAATCGTTACTACGAGTACTTTCATTGTAGAAGGATGAGCTGACATTAAGCCTTAACAAACGCGAACAATGTTTCAGTCAACTGTTGTTGTCGCGTGGTCCTGTCACGTCTGTAACTACACTTTACCTATCTATTCAAAACCCTGTAGCTTGTCTTGCTCTGTAATTCTCAGGGCAGTCACCAGCATTTTAAAATAGTTATACCTTAATTTGGCGGGGTGACAACGACCATGTGCTAGCGCCCAGGAAATGTATATTTTAACTGTAGATTTTCCCTGCATTCTGGGACCATTCACATGCTTTTGGAGAAGGTCAAGGTAACATAATTGGTTATGGAATCATAACACCTGTCAGCAGAAAAAAGAAGAGTTTGACCGAGCCTAGCTGTCGAAGCCTAGTGAATTCGTCACTAGTCACTTGTGAGCGCTTGTTTCTTGTCAATAGTTCAGCTCGTTGACTAGATATTTCCTCGCTGTTACAGAATAAATCTTCCTGAAGGACGTTAAATTGGGAAATTCTTGCAGACTTCCTCCCTCAAGAAGTTAGGAAATGTCATCACTTCTCAGTTCTATTTGGAGTTCCTGTGAATCTCTCCAGCGAAATTAATGATCACTGGATGGAAACCGTCAATATATTTTGGTGGCTGAAAGCAGATTGGGAATTTTTTTTAAATAAAAAGCGTAGTTTTTTACCCCTATGATTTTCTTTGCATTTATTTCTTTATGTATCGTTGTGTTCCTTTTTATAATTTGTGTATTCATTATCCTCAACTATTCCAGTCAGTGTTTTCACTGTATTCCTCGCGTCTTGCAGGTCGGCGTTCGATCTCTCGATGGTCCATGAGTATGGGTAACGTTCCTTCCCCTATCCCAGCTCCTATCCTGCCTTCGTATCATTTCTATGTGCTATATAGTCATACTGACTGAGCGCTTTCTCATAATTTCATATCTTTCACTACTGACAGGCAAGAGCCAAGTATGTTGCAATGGCTACGTTGACGTCAGAGTAAGATTTAATTAATCATTAAAATTTAAAAAAAAAACAAAATAAATACAGTAATCTTCCTAATCACTGACCAAATCCGTTCGTCCACTAACTCATTAACCTATATGGCTGACGCTGCAATATATACAAATTTACATATATTACCCAATTTACCCAATTGACCCGTAGCAGCTCTCCTGTCTAAGTAGGATCCATCAAACTGTGTAGGTTGGCCATTATTAATGATAAATGTTTATTTAGGTAAGGTACATACATACAAGAGATTTTACAAAGAATGATGGATTTATAGATAGGGCTAGTACATACAATGCCTAAAGCCACTATTACGCAAAGCGTTTCGGGCATGAAAAACTTAAATGACTAAAGCTTAATACTAATTGAGTATAAAAAAAAAAATGTGTTGAGAACAAATAAAAATAGAGATAAAAAAGGGGGGAACATGGCTGAAAAAGAAGCACAAATACAATTAGGTCGACAAACAGCGTTGTTTAAAAAAAACAGACATGGGTTGACAATAGAGGGGTAAGGTAGGTTACAGGGAATTTATTAGGTAGAGCTTCGTTTTTATTTTAAACTGGTTGAGAGAGGTACAGTCTTTAATATGGTTGGGAAGGTCATTCCACATTCTGGGTCCCTTGATTTGTAGAGCATTTCTAGTTTGATTAAGTCGTACTCTTGGAATATCAAAACTGTATTTGTTTCTGGTGTGGTGCTCATGGGTTCTGTTACAACCTTCAATGAAGCTTTTGAGGTCAGGATTGGCATTACAGTTCAGCGTTTTATATATGTATAATACACATGAGAGAATGTGCAGTGACTTAATATCTAACATATTCAGGGATTTGAGTAGGGGTACCGAGTGATGTCTGGGGCCAGAGTTGGATATTGTCCTAATAGCAGCTTTGTGTTGAGTAATTAGAGGACGTAAATGATTTTGGGTAGTAGAACCCCAAGCACAAATACCATAGTTGAGATATGGATAGATGAGGGAGTAATAGAGTCACCAGGGCAGGGCGGGGTACATAATATCTGATCTTAGAAAGAATGCCAACAGTTTTTAAACTTTTTTTTATATATTTAGAATGTCCCTGGAAATTCAGCTTGTGGTCAATGAGAACGCCAAAGGAATTTGCCATCTAATTTGTTACAAATTTAGGTATTGTTTATTTTGAGATTTATTTGATTAGAGGATTTATTGCCAAACAAAATATAAAAAGTTTTGTCAATGTTTAGGGTGAGTGTGTTGGCAGTTAGCCAAAGATGGACTTTATTTAGCTCAGTATTTACTGTGGCATTTAGAGCAAGGGGGTCAGGACTGGAGTAAATGAAGGTTGTGTCGTCAGCAAATAGAATTGGTTTGAGGTGTTGGGAGGCATTTGGAAGGTCATTAATGTAGATGAGAAATAGGAGAGGGCCAAGTATGCTGCCCTGAGGAACACCAATGTTGATGTGTAGGGTGGGAGAAATTGAATTATTCACAGAAACATACTGGAGCCTGTCAGTAAGGTAAGATTTGAGGTATTGCAGGGAGTGTCCTCTGACTCCATAATGATGTAATTTAAGAAGAAGGTTTTGGTGGTTGACAGTGTCAAAAGCCTTACGCAGGTCCACAAATAACCCAACAGGGAACTCATTTTTATCAAGAGCTGCATGAATCAAGTTAATCATACTAATAAGTGCATCGTTAGTGCTTTTTTGGGTCTGAAGCCATATTGGCAAGAACTAAGTATATTGTGTTTGGCTAGATAAGAGTAAAGCTGCTTGTAGATTAGTTTTTCAAATATTTTTGACAAGTTAGGCAGGATTGATATAGGTCTGTAGTTGTTAACATCTGTGAGATCACCACATTTATGGACAGGTGTTACTCTCGCTTTTTTCAGAATATCTGGAAAAGTTTGGAGTTCAAGTGACTTGTTGAAGAGCAATGCAATGGCAGGGGCTAAAGATCTGGAGGCTTTTTTGTAAATTAAAGTTGGTATCTCCTCAAGGGCACTAGACTTGGTTTTAAGGGAAAGGATTACTATGGACAGGATGGCTGTGATCTGCAAGGAACACTGTTACAAATAAAAACTATTCTTTGGGGCAAAGCCTATATTCTATTTTGAATTTTATAACACGTGACATCCACACCACGATGGGAAGATTTAGTTTTATATTTTAATAACAATGGCTATGAAACTTTTCGTCTAATGAAACATCTTAAATTTTGTTTCGTACTTTATATTTCAAAGATTATAATTCTTATTGAGAAAATAATTATTAATGTACATCAAATTATTAACAAGTAAAGTACTTGTAGTAAAAGTGTTATATATTATCGTACCGGATGGATGCTCGCTTGACTGTTTTTGTTTGGATGCTCGCTTGACTTGTTTGTATCGTCAGATCAGCTGTGTCGTGCTTGTGTACAGGTTTGTGTCATGTTAACTTCTAGTTTAATTTCTGTATATTCTAGCTTTAGTCATGATCAGTTGGCTTATTGTTATAGTGAATAGACAGTGCTTAAACTGTGTATAAGTATAGTGTATTAATGGCTTGTGTTATTGCAGGATGTAACTGTACTGTAATTATTTGATCAATAAAGCCACATGTCTGGCGACGCTTCTCATTCACCTCAATTTACTGATCAAATAAAATAAATACAGCCAGTGAACATGGAGCGGTTACTACGGCCCAAGCGGTTTGCTACTGACCCAAACGCCACCAACGCCGCTCAAGAATGGCGTCACTGGCTCAAGACGTTCCAAAACTTCACTCGAGCAGTAGAAGATACTCCCACCGTGGACAAGCTGCGTCTCTTAATAAACTACGTTGCTCCACGTGTGTTCGACTACATAGCTGACTGCACTACGTATGACGCGGGTGAAAAAATCTCATCCAGAACTGTTTGTGAAGCCCAAGAATGAAGTATTCGCAGGGTATGTGCTTGCAACACGATGCCAAGAACCCGGTGAGTCGCTTAACCAGTTTCTTCAGACATTAAAGTTATTAGCTAAAGATTGCCAGTTCAAAGCAGTGACTGCTGTAGAAGCTAGTGAGAGATGCTTTCATTAATGGGCTAGGTTCTGCCACAATAAGGCAGCGCTTACTTGAAAATAAAACTTTAGACTTACAGTTAGCCTTTGACCAGGCTCACACTCTAGAAACGGCACAGAAACTTTCTGCCTCTTATGCTCAGCCAGGGGCTACAAACGCTGCCATGGCACTCTCATTAGACCTGAAGGACTCACGAGGACAAGAAAGTGTAGACGAAAAAAGTTGACATAGTTTCTGTAGCTACAACTAGTGGTTTAAAGTGCATCTTTTGTGGTCACACTCAACATCCTCGCAGTCGATGTCCAGCTAGAGAGGCTCTGTGTATGAATTTAAAGAAAAAGGGTTATTATGCTAAGGTCTGTCGATCTCTGAACAGACTAACAGCGCTTTAAACACCCAACATTCCGCTGCTATGCTCGCTACTTTAGCTGGGACTTCGCCCTCATGTCTCAATAAATCAGTGCTTAGTTCTAAGATGAATGGTATTCAGTCAGTGCACTGATTGACACTGGTAGCTCTGAGAACTTTATTCATAAGAATATTGCCGAGCAGAGTGGGTTACTCGTCTATCCTGACACTGGGGCAGTTTCTATGGCTACTGTATCGTTCTCTTCAAAATTCCTGGGTCAGTGTTCTGTAGACTTAGACTTGCAAGGAGAAGCTTACCATGGTGTGAATCTCAAAGTGTTACCCGATTTGTGTGCTGATGTGATTTTAGGCCATAACTTTTTACAAAATCGTTCTGTGCTCGAGATGGCTTTTGGAGGAGATAGACCTCCCCTTAGAATATGTGGATTAGCTGCCGTCAAAGTTCCGGCTCCATCTCTCTTCAGTAATTTAGCACCAGACTGCAAGCCGATTGTTGTAAAATCCAGACGCTATTCTGAGGCTGACAAGTTGTTTATTGAATCTGAGACCGCTTGGATGCTACGTGAAGAGATAATTAGACCCAGTCATTCTCCATGGAGAGCCCAGGTATTAGTAACTAAAGGAGATCATCACAAGAAAAGAATGGTTGTAGATTACTCACAAACAATCAACCGATTCACGGGGCTGGATGCCTACCCCTTACCACATATGGATGAGATTGTGAATAATGTTGCTAGATTTAAAGTATACAGCACGCTAGACTTGAGAAGTGCTTACCATCAAGTGAGTTTAACAGAGGAAGAGAAACCTTATACAGCCTTTGAAGCTTGTGGGAAGCTTTTTGAATTTAATCGTATCCCATTTGGGGTCACTAATGGAGTGGCCAGTTTTCAAAGAGTAATTGATGGCATCCTCGAGAAAGAAGGAGTGAAGGGTACCTTTGCTTATGTAGATGATGTCTGTGTTTGTGGAGATTCTGAGGAAGACCATGATAAAAATCTGAAACATTTTATGGACGTTGCAAGAAGGTAAAACCTGACCCTGAATCTTGAGAAGTGTAGTTTTCGACTCCGGTCTATAAAGCTGTTGGGATATCTTATACAAGAAGGAGAAATTCGGCCTGACCCAGAACGTCTCGAGCCACTGTTAAAACTTCCACTACCAAGCAACACAGGTTCTTTACGCAGAACAATGGGAATGCTTGCACATTACTCCCGTGGGGTGCTGGGCTTTTCTGAGAAGATCCGTCCTCTCTCTCATGCCAATGATTTTCCCTTATCTGTTGCCGCTGCAAAAGCTTTTGAAGGATTGAAACAAGACATTGCTGAGGCAGTGGTTCGAGCAATCGACCCAACAGCTCCTTTTGCTGTGGAAACCGATGCTTCAGACCATGCTATTGCCGCTACCCTAACCCAGAATGAACAACCAGTAGCTTTCTTCTCCCGAACACTTTCAAATAGTGAACAAAGGCACTCATCGGTGGAGAAGGAAGCGTATGCCATTGTGGAAGCCCTAAGGAAGTGGCGACACTATCTCATTGGACGCCATTTTCGGCTTGTGACTGACCAGCGCAGTGTTGCTTTTATGTTTAACTCTAAATCAGCTGGTAAGATTAAAAATGATAAAATTGCTAGATGGCGAGTCGAACTCTCCTGTTACCACTACGACATTGTATATCGCCCAGGTAAAAAGAACATACCAGCTGATGCATTCTCACGTGTATGTGGGGCCACCAGTGTGGATGAACTAAAGGAATTACATGACAATCTGTGTCACCCTGGAGTGTCTCGTGTGGCTCATTTTGTCCGATGTCGAAATCTGCCTTATTCTGTGGAAGAAGTGAAGAAGATGACTAATTCTTGCTCTGCGTGCTCTGAACTTAAACATCGGTTTTTGCAAGTTTGACTCTGGTCATTTGATTAAAGCTACTCAGCCATTTGAAAGACTCAACATAGATTTTAAATGACCACTTCCATCACATTCAAGGAATAAATATATTCTTACAGTTGTAGATGAATTATCTAGATTCCCTTTTGCATTCCCTTGTTCAGATATGGCTACTGGTACAGTAATTCAGTGCCTGGTGCAGTTGTTTGCAATCTTTGGTATGCCTGCATATATACATTCTGATAGGGGAACTTCCTTTATGTCTGAGGAGTTGAAAAACTTTCTACTCAAAAAAGGGGGTAGCAACTAGCCGTACGACTCCTTACAACCCTAGAGGAAATGGCCAGGCTGAGAAGTACAATGGGATTATTTCGAAGACAGTGCTGCTAGCTCTTAGGACGAGAGGCTTAGATGTATCCCAATGGGAAGTTGTTCTTCCTGATGCACTCCACTCTATTCGATCACTGTTGTGCACCTCTACAAATTGTACACCACATGAACGATTCTTCCGGCATACAAGAAGGTCTACTTCAGGGCGAACTCTACCTACGTGGCTTGCTTGCAGAGGCCCTGTCCTCTTAAAACGTCAAGTGCGGCAAAGCAAAAATGATCCTCTAGTTGATGAGGTTGAGGTCGTAGGCGTGAATCCGGAATACGCCCATGTCAAGTTTCCAGATGACAGGATTACCACTGTATCATTAAGACATCTCGCACCCATGGCCACTGAGGGCTGCGAGAGTTTGGACCCCAATTTCAACTTTCAACAGTAACACCCAGCGATTGCGAAAGCTGGGGTAAACCCCAACCCGCCTCATCCTGAACTATTTCGTCCCGAACCACCTAACCTAGAAACGCCTAATTGGGAATCTTTCTCTGACGTAACACTCCCCCGAGAAGGTGGTATGCAGGAACCGACTGGAACACTAGAGGCTTCAACTTTGCAGGAGTCCCTTCGACGATCTGGAAGGACGCGCAGTACCCCTACACATCTGCGGGACTATGTTACTTAAAGCTAGACGGGGTGAATGTAGTAAAAGTGTTATATATTATCGTACCGGATGGATGCTCGCTTGACTGTTTTGTTTGGATGCTCGCTTGACTTGTTTGTATCGTCAGATCAGCTGTGTCGTGCTTGTGTACAGGTTTGTGTAATGTTAACTTCTAGTTTAATTTCTGTATATTCTAGCTTTAGTCATGTGCAGTTGGCTTATTGTTATAGTGAATAGACAGTGCTTAAACTGTGTATAAGTATAGTGTATTAATGGCTTGTGTTATTGCAGGATGTAACTGTACTGTAATTATTTGATCAATAAAGTCACATGTCTGGCGACGCTTCTCATTCACCTCAGTACTTATGTATTAAATAAATATTAAGATATCTTTTTAGTTGTGAAAAATAGATATACAAGGATGTGAAAGTACGCCTCTTTACCACTACAGTAACGAGGCATTTACCGAGACTGTGATGATTAAGGGGGGGGGGGTAGAAATAGCCTAAGCTACTCTATTCCTTTGAGATGTATATCTTTCTTGTCTCAATACACATACTTGAACTTGAACTTGTGATGATTAAGAGCCTTAAATGGTAGTGTAAGTAGTGAGCTGCAAGAGACAGTCTTAATTAAGCTGACCAGAGGAGCTCTCCCCCCATGTAGGACACACGATCTATCAATCTATACATATTATATATAGTTTAGAATTGTAATTTGTCATTGTAAAAACCACTTCATTCACATTCTGCACTTGACTGTTCAATAATTCACTACACTGTGTCGTCTAACAAATACCTTCTAACCCTGTCCATGGAGGACAAAAAAATGTATGTACGTTAGTTAGAGTTGTAACCGAATGGCCACATCTGAGAGTTGTAACCGAATGGCCACATCTGAGAGTTGTAACCGAATGGCCACATCTGTAGTAAGAAATAAACGAAAAACAAAATCCTTAAGCTCATCACATTCCATTATTCTCGGCCACCTTAGGTCTACGAAAGCCCGAGTCGTTCACTAATGTTTTCTGACCTGCGAATTAAAGCGTAAGACGCACGTGGTGGGTGATTCTGCGCTGCGATTTCCTTACCTCCTGCTACTTTAGTTCCCCAATCATAATTAGGGCTGCAGTTAAGAGTGAGATATGATTGGTTGAGGGTTGGGTGGGAGGCGAGCCAAGCCCCGCCCCCGGGAGGCGCCGCCCCTCAACAGGTGGTGGGCGGCTACGCCGAGTCAGTTCACGTCTGGGAGAGTTAGTGAGAGTGTGTGCCGCGTGTGTCTCCTCCCGCCCAGGACTCTCATCACAAGTAAATATTATTCCTCCCGCTTCCCTGCCTAAGATTTCACCAGTGGTTAATGATGTGTGTTGTAACTTTATATCCAAGAGAGCTGACTGAAACTATCATTGACCTTCCCAAGAGCGATAAGTGAAGGACTATTTCGGGTAAGTTCACGTGTGTTCAGTTTTACAGAACTACTGAACATATACACTCTCACACACACACACACACACACACACACACACACACACACACACACACACACACACACACACACACACACACACACACTCACACTCACACACACACACACACACACATATATATATATATATATATATATATATATATATATATATATATATATATATATATATATATATATATATATATATATATTTTAGGCCCAGGGGAAGGGACCTTAATGATAACCCTATGTACAGGCTTTCTGTCCCTGATAGTGGAAAATGATGTAAGATTATCCGTGGTTACATTTAACTATTCCTATCACGTCTTCTCCACTAATTGCAGTTAAACAGGGTACTGATATGTCAAGAATGGAAGCATTGGAAATATTCTTTACTTGAAGTGCGTTTAATATTCTCCAAATTATATTCCGCGTCTGGTGTTTTTATTGTGTCCACGGCTGAGAGGCAGGTTTTTGCCTTATGCAGTTGTGTGCGTGTTTGCCTGTGTGTGTGTGTGTGTGTGTGTTTGTAGGAAGAGTGGGGGTGGGGGGGGGGGGGAGTCAGTACATGTTTGGGTCTCCGGCATGTGTGTGTGTGTGTGTAGGGGAGGGTCAGCGTGTGTTTTGATCTCCAGCATGTGTGTGTGTGTGTATGTAGGGGAGGGTCAGCGTGTGTTTGGATCTCCAGCATGTGTGTGTGTGTGCAGGTTGGGGAGGGTCAGCGCGTGTTTGGGTCTCCAGCATGTGTGTAAGGGAGGGTCAAAACTCTAGGGGAAGCACACCATACATTTCACACTTGACTATGAAAATCACATTGGTCTTGCCAATAAATGCTAATATTTCTTAATTCATTTAATATAAGCCTAATCAGACCAGCTAATGTATGCCCCGTACCCCAGACCATTCCCTCTGCAAATTTGGGCGAGGGTAACCCCAATCGTCTGCTCTCTAGCGTTGGACAGAAAGAGACAGGCAAACATTCTTATAGTATAGATTAAACGTATCAATTCTCAGGAAACTGCAAACAGGATCAGCGACAGTAAACCAGACTCAGTGATGCCACGCAATAATCATTCAGCTCAGGGATAGCAATTCTAAGTCTGTTATTGCTTCCAGTGATATCTTTCATTACCTTCCACCGCTTATATCTGCCTTCGAACTTATAAGCAAAAACAAATTAACTTGAACGTGTGCAGTTGAGATTCACTTAGATATTATAAGCTACAAAGTCTAAACTGCAAATTTTCTACTCTGGACTAATAATAAGGTAAAGCTGAAATAAATGCAGGTTCTTCAGAGATTGTGAGGTAAACTAAAGTCCACCGTTGTTTAACATGTTGGTAAGTTGTGGGGCGGCGGGAGAGGAAGTGAAGGAAGCCACAGGAGTGGACGCCAGCTGTGGTGAACGTCACTAAACATGTTTGAAGAAAAAATACTAACTATTATGAAACAAGATAAATTCGTTTGAATATTGTTTAATAAAAGCAACATCTGAGTAGTAAAGGTATTGAGTGAAATACCTGACGATGGACTAACAAGTTCTTGCCTAATAAGAGGGACTGAGTGTTGAGGCAAATTTCTCCTGCATGATGCATAAAAAGGTACAAAGTAACGTGATCGAGATATATGAGGCTATCTACCCATATATAAAAAAATCCTTCAGCGTTGTAAATTGGTAACAATTCCCCTGCGGAATGTTGTAGGTTGTAGGTTTACCCCATCTTAATGCTTTGGAAAAGAAATTAGAAAGACCTGAACAGAGCCATACTGCTGCACAAACCTTTAGTTTTCACATACCGCAGCAAAGCTCGACCTTAATGATCTCATAGCTTACACAGGAATACCACAGAATAGCTGAGAGCTACTAGCCTTACATACAAGCTGATTTTTTTGTTTTTTATTAACACATTTAGGTACATCTGCATTTGTGCAGCTGCCCTAGACTATATGAAGGGGAGTACAGCGTGTCAAAAAACTAGCTACGTGATGCTAAAAATCCCCATCACACAGGGTGGTTAGTCATACAAAGGCATGTGGTAACTAGTCTATACAAGCTGAAGAGATTGTATACATGACTAAATGTGTTTGAATCAGGCAATTCAAAGATGTATGCAAGAATGAGGTAGCATGCTAATACACAATTCCTCATTACACGGATGACGTTCCTGTGTATAACTGGGGAATGGTGGGCTATTTTGTGTTTACTTAGAGAGGCGCAGGTAAGCCTGTGTCCAACATCCTGTTCCGTGGTCTGATCTCAGTGTCTAAGCCGTATTAGAGAAAAGAGCTTTAAAGAAAATACATATAATGGTAATCCTTTGTTAGATATTACAACGAATCGAATAAATATATTTCAGATTTTAGTGTTTTTGATACACAGTTTTATATTGACAAAGAGCCTCCCGAGTCTATAGATGAGCAACACTGATGGCTACGACAATTGATGGGATATTTTCCCGGGTCAAACCAATTACAGCCCCTACCGGAGCCTAACTTCTGGCTCTTGCTGAGGGGTATTAAAGACCACATTTCAAATTTTAATTAAAATGGGTCTCACAATCCTCGGCTTATTCCTACACCTGTTTGGTATTATGTGATTGTTGTGTTTTTTTATGTTAAGGTGTTTAGCACATGCTTTCAGAGTTCCATTCACCTCTGTCAGTAAACGTTTTAGACTGTCCTGGTTACTGATGGCCGTTTTCCTAATACTATTTCAGTATTCTTTTGTAGGTTTAATTGGCGTGCCAGTGGAATTCTTACATGAATTTAATTTCATTCTTTTGACCTATTTAAAATATGAGAAACCAATGAGTTTATTAGCCTTAATATGTTAGCCTAAGTGTATACAATTTGGTATTATAAAATCATATGTATTTATATTTGGGAAAATTCCTGTTTTGAATGAACAGCATATTAAAATTGATGAATGCGTCTTTGGGGTCGACCGCTGGATGGAATGTACTTAATCTGTGGAGGGGTTGCTTGATTACATGCGCCCAATACATAAATCTTATTTTGTAATGAAAATGGTGTTATCGTCAACTTTTTCTTTACTTAATTTTCAGTGTATACAGAAATTTCATGTTGGGTCCTTTGAGAAGTTGTTTGTAAACAATAGTACAGACGACGAACTACGACCACCATATTTTGACCACCAATATGTGACGGTTTCGCTTGGCCTTAATCACATAACTTATTGTTCAAATTAGAAGCAGCGCTGATATGTGGTCTCGCCGCGTGGTCTCATGCTAGGGTTAATTCCTAGCTGGAAAAAAGATGTTAGAGTAACGTTTGGTTAATGTTGTATCAACATTTTCAACGTTGATTCATCGTTACATTTACGTCATTTGGCCACAATTGTTGGGGAGGACTGGATTGGTTTGGGCTTAAGGCATATCAATAGCACGAGGGTTATGATGACCGTGACACTAGCGTACACACCAACCAATGAGTATACTTTAGTCCAAGACTAAAGTAAACTTAGTGTCTGTGCACTGAGATGTTGCATACACCTCTTGATGTGTACAACCCTGTTGGTCGCTTGATCAAGGCGTCCAGTAGCACTCCTCCCTCCAGTGGTACTTTGAAGGATGCAAATGACATTAGATCACCTCATTTTGTATGTCATAATGTACCGTACCTTAAGGTGGTTCCGGGGGCCAATGCTTCCATGTTCTCTGGCTTCCTGGTTGACGGTCTGGTCAGTTAGTCTTGATCAAATTCCCTCTTGAATTCCATAAGAGGTCGGGTAGTTATATCTTACATTTAGAGGGAGGGTAATGAAAAAAGTATTGAGCCTTTAATTTTTAATATAATTTTATCCTATTGTACCCTGTACTCTTCAGTGGGCTATTCTGCACATTATTCTATGACTCCTAATCTCATAAGGCCTTATTTTAGTATAGAGATTTGAGGGATTTTAAGCTGTCTCAATACGTTAGATGTTTTATTGAAAGGATTGGGGCAGTTAAAGTTCTCTGGACGTTTTCCAGGTCAGCAACTTCTCCAGGTTTAATCTCCATTACTTCTTGTTGCTTGCACTGTGAAGGATGCACCACTTTACTGTCAAAGTGTAGCAGTTTTTATTCAAACTTCGTCCAAAGTGTGTATTTCTCCTCTTGATCACGACCACGATTTGTGGCCGCTGCTCATAGACGGCTCCGTCTGGTCATGATCACAACCAATTTGTCAAATTATTTTTGCCTCATTAATACATGTCTAACCGCGTGACCCCATGGTGGACGTTTGGTCAAGAAGGGTTGGCGCTTTCTTTTAATAATTACTTACTTAATGAAGCCCAATAATTTCCCATTGTGAGGACAGGATGCCTGTACTAAGGCTTATCGAGGCCCCACAACCCCTAGGCCAGCTATTGACCAATCTCAGAGTGTAACCCACAACAGTTGCCAAACTCCCGGATACCTGTTTAATGCTAGGTGAACGAAAGGAAACGTGCCCAACCATTTCTGTCCCTCCCGGGAAACGAACCCGGGATCTTCGAATAAGGCTGAGGTAAATGTCGTCAAACTCATTCCTAACAGTAAACGTATCATAATTTACTTGCTACTACAAACGCCTATTCGTAGAATAAATCCACTTGTAGCCGTTTATGTAATGATTCGCAGCTGTACAGCGAATATCTTCTATCAAGCCGATGTGTTGCTCGAAACATAATTTACATAGCAGTGTCTGAGCCTAATACTGTATATGAGCAGCGTGACGCGACTCGTGGATGACAAGTTTGACATGGTGTGGCTCGCAGCGTCTTGGCACTGTGATTGACTGACTGGATGTGGAGGAGGGGTGAAGGGCCCCACAAGTGTGTCTGACTCCTCTGGCTTTGTCTAGTCAAGGTCACTACCACCACCACGTCACCCTTGTTATTCTTGTTCATGTTTGAGACCCACGTACTAGGCTTTTGTTGTAGACTAACATGGGTCATGTTTGAGACCCACGTACTAGGCTTTTGTTGTAGACTAACATGGGTCATGTTTGAGACCCACGTACTAGGCTTTAGTTGTAGACTAACATGGGTCATGTTTGAGACCCACGTACTAGGCTTTTGTTGTAGACTAACATGGGTCATGTTTGAGACCCACGTACTAGGCTTTTGTTGTAGACTAACATGGGTCATGTGTGAGATCCACGTACTAGGCTTTTGTTGTAGACCAACGTGGGTCTTGTTAGAGACCCACGTTCTAGGCTTTTGTTTGAGACTAGCGTGTTATGCTCGTGTTGAGACCCTCGTACTAGGCTTGTCACTTTCTCAAGTATCACGTAGCTGGTGGATCAATTTAAAGCTATTCTAGTGGTTTATAAGATTGCATTAATGTATCTTAATTGAATTAATATGTGTAATGTACAAAAATATGTCTGTGCTAGCATACTTCATTAATTTAAGTTTAAAACTCGTAATTGTTAAGGCATCCAAGCTCATTGGAAAGCGTATAAAGATGGGTAACTAGGATGTTTCATGCAATTGAAAGGGGGAAAGACGAATCTTGAAAAGCTGAGACTCCTGTACGTCAGTACACTCATCAATTTATAACTTTTCGTGATTTCGAATAATAATTCCCGTTGTTGGGGACAGGAAGCCTGCACTTCGGGTTATCGATCGAGGTGCCCTTAGGATAACTGTTGATTTTCCCGTAGGATGCACCTCACACCAAGTTGCCTAACTCCCGCGCACCTCAAGCGAAAGGTACAGAAATGGGTTGTACCCATTTCTGGCCGGACGGGGAGTTGTACCCATTTCTGGCCGGACGGGGAATCATATCCGGGCTCCTCGATTGTGAGTCGAGAAAGTAGAAAACTGTACGTACACGTAATATCTTTCCATCTGGGCCCACTGTGATTAGGAATAACGTTTTAAACAGGTAACTTCAACAAAGCTTTCCGTGGATTTGTTCCTGATCCGTTTCCAATGGTAACAGGAACATGGAAGTGGCACCATAAGCGCTTCTAAGCATGATCTGGTAATGAATTGCTGTAATTATTATTTTTTGGGAGGAGGGTAAAATTTGGATTGCGACCAGGAGCTGATACTGGTAAGGTTATTTAGTGTTGTTTCCCTAGACCACGATCCATCAGTCGTTTTACACTTAGGTTATCAATTACTACCGTTTGGTGCACAGGAACGAGCAGTGAAGGAAAATGTAATAAACTAGGGTAGTGAAGATGTAATGACTATGTCAGTAAAACGCGAATTTGAAATCGCCTGCGTAATTTGCATACATAATTTGCATGCGCTAGCGTTAGTGATTTAGCTATATGCAGACTTAGCATTTCAATATACAAATGGAAGTTGAGTAGCTATTGATAGCCAAATGATGCATAATTAAGATTACTAGGCTGGGCTTATCTTTTATTTGAATATCTTTCAATATGCATTAATTTAAAATTAATTTTATATTGCACAAAATAAATTAATAATTAGTAGATGGAGCTGATAGGTCACATGTAAATATATGTAGGCCAAAGTACTGTAAATTTAGTTAGAGAAATTACGAATGTACAGAGTTTGAAATCTATATAGATGTTGGCCAATTTGTATATGATCTGTCAATGAGTTGAGTTATGATTATAGTGCTGAGGTAGAGTAAAAAAAAATTAGGAGGTAATTGTCAGAGAGATATTCTTGATCCAGTCAACTGTGTCAGTTGGCAACCAACTCGAGTAGTTGAAGGAAGAAGGGGGCAATGGTGCCTATTCTCTCACTTAACATTTAAAAAGACAAGTAGGTAAGTATTATATTCAGAAAACTGTTATGTTAGAGGTAAAGGGAATTTTGTGTTATCATTATTCTTTATACCTGTAGGTGATTGTCACTATTTAGTGATGTTATTTCACGGAGATGTTAAGGAGATAAGCTGGCCTAAGTGTGGCGCCCTTAGGAGGGAGTTTGGCCAGCTACTCTTCTGCTTGTGTTAAAAGTGCTTCAGGTGTAAATATTTAGTTAATATGTTTAGAAATACTCTGAGTGCTGCCATTTTATCATTGAATTTTCTAGGCTTATTTTTTCTTGGTGACCAGTGGTTCTAGAAATATTGTCCTGCAATTCTTTGACCCACTTGTTCCTCCTGCATACTGAAAATGGGAATTTTATTTTCAACGCTGTATCAGTAAGGCTCCAAGGTGTAAGGATTATATATGCAGATTTTAGTATGTAAAACATTTTGTTATTCATTACTGATAGCCTTATTTACCCTATTACCTTCTATCTACTCTTGGACAACAGGTTTTTCATATTATTTATCCAGTGCAAGCTGGAATGAGGGCTGAGGCAGGAAGGTGACAATTAAGACTCCATAATAATTAACACTATACAATATTGGAAAAAAAAAATGGGGGCCCTGGCCTGGATCACTATTTTTCAGTATGGTATAGTTGACTTCACTTCAGTGTTGAGTGAGCATGTTTCAACTGTTAGTCAACCTGTCAATGAATAGTCACTGGTGGAGTGATGTTATAAAGAAGGTTCAGCCAGTATGAGGCTGTTAATTGTTTAGGGCCTTGTGTGTATGTATCTTCTTGATGTTATCTTGAGATGATTTCGGGCTTAGCGTCCCCGCGGCCCGGTCCTCGACCAGGCCTCCTTTTTGTTACACATCCCCAGGTAGCAGCCCGTAGCAGCTGTCTACCTCCCAGGTACCTATTTACTACTAGGTAACAGGGTTATCAGGTTGAAAGAAACTCTGCCCATTTATTTCCGCTTCCACCGAGGATCGAACCCATAACCTCAGGACTTCGAATCCGAAGCGCTGTCCTCTAAGCTGTCAGGCGCTATATATATATATATATATATATATATATATATATATATATATATATATATATATATATATATATATTATATATATATACATATATATATATATATATATATATATATATATATATATATATATATATATATATATATATATATATATATATATATATATATCGCCTCCTATATATAGGAGACACGAACCATGGACCTAACGAGTGGGAGACAGAAGTACTATCCACCTTGCTATGAGCAATCTTCCCTCTCCATTTTGAATTCTCGTCTAGAAATATTTTTACAATTATATTATAATGATAATTATTGAAACAATTTGTGAAACTAATTTGCTTTATTAGTTGCCATTAAATTAAAAAATAAATCTTTATTTTAATGGCTCATAAAACTTAGATTTGATTTAATGCTCATTTGGGCCAGCGTGCAAAGAAACTAAATAAGAAAACCCAGGAGCAAATTCGGATAGTTTAGCGTGAAGGTCACCACGCTTACTAATGTTGAGATGTTCATATTTTATAGTGAACATGTCCGTAGCAGCACTAGAGGCACATACAACCAGGCTTGTTGCTGAGAAAGGCTGATCCTCTGTTGCTAATTTATTAGTTACATTTGGCAACAACTTGGGGCATCCAGCCACACGAAGTGTTGTTTTGAAGCATTGATCGGTTTTATTCCGTCAACATTTTGCATGTCCATGGATCTGATCAGACGCCATTTTAGCCAGGTAGTCATTATTAGTCAGGAAATCCAGACCCAGGTTGGTAGAAGGAGTAGGGGGAATATATAAGTCACACCGTGGAGAGCATAGCCTAAATAACTGAAAAAATTTGCACCTACATCATCATGGGAGAATTTATTTTAATATTAATATTATTAATACCTCCCTAAAAACATCTGC
>NC_091175.1:21740502-21760502 GCF_040958095.1 Procambarus clarkii
AACATAGTGTGGCAGTTGTGGGTCGTTAGTGATAACATAGTGTGGCAGTTGTGGGTCGTTAGTGATAACATAACGCCTCGTAGTTCTCGTAGCACAGTTGCCTGCGTTCTCGACTCACAATCGCGGATCTCAGGTTCGATTCCCAAGTGGGACATAAATGGTGGGGCACGTTTCCTTTCACCTAATGAACCTGTTCACCTAGTAGTAAATAGGTTAGTTAGGCAACTATTGTAGGGTTGCAACTTGGGGAGTGGTCAGTCGTTCGATCTTGGGGGGAGGGGGGTGGGACTTTGATACAACTCTAACGCATATACATTCACAGGCTTCCTGTCCCCGACAAAAACAAAATATTAATTTTATTCCATGAAGTCTTGAACACGCGAGGAGACATTAAGAACTGCTCTCATTAGGATAATTTATACACTAAGTCATGAGTGAACCTTTTATTAGTGTAATGAACTTTATTTATTTATTTATTTATATACATACAAGAAGGCACGTTGGGGTTATGAGAGTATATAGCATTGATGTTTTTATATTCATATCAAGCCACTAACACGCATAGCGTTTCGGGCAGGTCCTTGGGTTCTCACCCTTGGATACTGCTTGGTTAGAGTGACGGTGCTAGTGACGGGTGAGGGTACAGCAGTGACGGGTGAGGGTACAGCAGTGACGGGTGAGGGTACAGCAGTGACGGGTGAGGGTACAGCAGTGACGGGTGAGGGTACAGCAGTAACGGGTGAGGGTACAGCAGTGACGGGTGAGGGTACAGCAGTGACGGGTGAGGGTACAGCAGTGACGGGTGAGGGTACAGCAGTAACGGGTGAGGGTACAGCAGTAACGGGTGAGGGTACAGCAGTAACGGGTGAGGGTACAGCAGTGACGGGTGAGGGTACAGCAGTAACGGGTGAGGGTACAGCAGTAACGGGTGAGGGTACAGCAGTAACGGGTGAGGGTACAGCAGTAACGGGTGAGGGTACAGCAGTAACGGGTGAGGGTACAGCAGTAACGGGTGAGGGTACAGCAGTAACGGGTGAGGGTACAGCAGTAACGGGTGAGGGTACAGCAGTAACGGGTGAGGGTACAGCAGTAACGGGTGAGGGTACAGCAGTAACGGGTGAGGGTACAGCAGTAACGGGTGAGGGTACAGCAGTAACGGGTGAGGGTACAGCAGTAACGGGTGAGGGTACAGCAGTAACGGGTGAGGGTACAGCAGTAACGGGTGAGGGTACAGCAGTAACGGGTGAGGGTACAGCAGTAACGGGTGAGGGTACAGCAGTGACGGGTGAGGGTACAGCAGTGACGGGTGAGGGTACAGGAGTACGGAGTGAGGATAGAGCAGTGCGGGGTGAGAATAGAGCAGTAGTGAAGGATGGGGCGGCACACGTCCACCAGAGAGAAGCCACGCGCCGCCCGGGGAGGACGGCGGGCGGGCGGCCGCCTGGTGGTGGAGGGGGAAGACTCAGCCAACCGTCCGCCGGATGTTATGCCCGCCGGCCACGCGCAATTTTCAGTGGCCTCCGTCCTCCTCTCATATTCTTAATTTGTCCTTCCCGTGGCGGTTTACCTGCTGGAATTCCGCCATCTGCCGTGCTGACTGGTCGTGTCCTGTGTGTGGTACTCGTGACATGTGTCACTGGGATGTATATTATTAATAATATTGGCGGGTTAAGGGGATTGTGATTCTCGCAGCATCTCGCCGGATGTGAATGAGTGGACGGTTCAGTGAGCTCATGTTTTGCACTTGTTGGTTTTGGGTTTTGTGGTGGTTGTCGTCCACGATACGTTCCGTCGATCAACGCAGTAATACCTCATGACTCATGAGTATTTCCTGGAATTGATTACTGTTTTGTCGCAAGGGGTGACGCTTGTGAGTGTTGGGTAAATCTGCCAGGAAAGCGACTGGGAGTCAGTCTGATCCTTTGTAGCAGAGTGGAATCCTGCTCTGGGGGAGTGGTTTGTGTAGTTATCGTCTCTACTTCCGGCGGATTGAATCCTGCGGCTGCAAGCTTAGCCGCTGTGGTCAGTCAGCCCCGCCCTCTCTGGTGTCGGCTGCTGCAGCTGCTGCTGCTGCTGCTGCTCTCACGCTTCTAGCATTATTTTATATTTGACTTACACTACGCACTACTTCTTCTCTCTGTGGCCTCAGAGGCTCGCGGCCCTGGTTTAGACGCCACGACTCTCCTTCGTTCGTCAATTGGTCTGTGGAGTTTAGTCAAATGATCAGCAAGCTGCCTCGAGCTGTCTGCAAACTTTAGCTATTTGCAACCCCCCTAAAAAAAAAGCAGTTCTAGACTAATATCAGCAAGTATCTTGATAACGATTTATTAATTTTTGTTTTAATTTTGCCCCGAAGGGCGAGTTTATTGGGCAGCGCCACTCATCTTGTGTGTGGACACACCGCCATAGCAGCATGTACAACACTTCCCAACAGGAAGAAAACCCGCTGGGTTGTTCATCCTGTCACTTGTACCCAGACACAGCTGGGACTTGCTTAACTGTTAAGTGAACAGCTTCTCAAACAAGAAGATCAACATTTGTCAACCCTTAAAACCTTACGTTATCTTGCTGGTGAAAAAGGGGGAATCTTTTAATAACAGTATCTATATTTGACAAATGGTATTTTCCTAACTCAAACAATGTGGGGTTTATTATTCCACACATATTTCTAATGTCTCTCAGGTGTTCATAGTCTCGTAGATAATGGTCTAGGCGGCGTGTCCGTCACTCTCACCACAGATTAACAACACAAAAAAAATGAAATCAGGAAGGCTAAAGGCGTAGAGTTCTGAGTGCCAGTGCAGGCTACTAAACTTTTATTACCACTGCTACCTTATTCAATCTTGTGTTGATGATATCCTCAAAATGCTTCCGGAGTCTGCCAGTGCAGACCGCCTATCACGTGCCTCTGTATGACTAACCATCTTGTGTGATGGGGATTTTATAGCATCACGTAGCTAGCTTTTTGACACACTGTACTCCCCTTCATATAGTCTAGGACAGCTGCACAAATGCAGATGTACCTAATATATTAATAACAAAAATGAAGATATCCTTGAAGAACTGGGGCATGATCTCCCACACTACATCACCGAATGTCCAGTTATCAGACCATTCACATTCCCGTGATTACACTGATGTACACATTTCCATACTTACACTGATGTACACATACCCCACACTTACAGTAATGTACACTTCCCATGAGTGCAGTGATGTACACTTCCCATGAGTGCAGTGATGTACACTTCCCCAGAAACACAGATATACATACACCTCTTGAGTTCAGTTACCCCTGATCGTAGATTGTGGAGGGTAGAAATAGCCTAGGCTACGCTATCCCCTTTGAGAAGTATTTATTGTCTCGATAAACGTTCTTGAACTTGTAATTGAAGGTGATCGTAGATGAGTACATTCTTGCCCTTCTGTGTGTATTAGGTATTAATGCAATTCCTGTCTTAAACACGGAACCTGCTCTGAGGTTAGGCTGCCTCGCTAAATTATTCAGTCAACCGGTTTTAGCGTTCGTTATAAATTGTATTTATTCCAGAGGAAAAGGAATGCCCCTGAGCCCGCCTTGCTGGCTTTGTTCGTCGTGGTTTAATGATGTTAAAACAACCAGGAGAGATGCTCTGAGCAGCTGGTTTAATGGTGCCTATATCCAGACACACGCACGCACGCATTCACACGCGTTTCGGGTTATTCACGCCCGTGCCACCTCCTGGGTGACTCAATCTTCATCAGTCAATCAATCAATCACTCACGCTCTTGTGTCGTTCTTTCACTCAAACAACCCCCATTCACAAACTCCAAACACCCACTCACATGTGTGTGTGTGTGTGTGTGTGTGTGTGTGTGTGTGTGTGTGTGTGTGTGTGTGTGTGTGTGTGTGTGTGTGTGTGTACTCACCTAGTTGTACTCACCTAGTTGTGTTTGCGGGGGTTGAGCTCTGGCTCTTTGGTCCCGCCTCTCAACCGTCAATCAACAGGTGTACAGATTCCTGAGCCTATCGGGCTCTGTCATATCTACACTTGAAACTGTGTATGGAGTCAGCCTCCACCACATCACCCCCTAATGCATTCCATTTGTCAACCACTCTGACACTAAAAAAGTTCTTTCTAATATCTCTGTGGCTCATTTGGGCACTCAGTTTCCACCTGTGTCCCCTTGTGCGTGTTCCCCTTGTGTTAAATAGACTGTCTTTATCTACCCTATCAATCCCCTTCAGAATCTTGAATGTGGTGATCATGTCCCCCCTAACTCTTCTGTCTTCCAGCGAAGTGAGGTTTAATTCCCGTAGTCTCTCCTCGTAGCTCATACCTCTCAGCTCGGGTACTAGTCTGGTGGCAAACCTTTGAACCTTTTCCAGTTTAGTCTTATCCTTGACTAGATATGGACTCCATGCTGGGGCTGCATACTCCAGGATTGGCCTGACATATGTGGTATACAAAGTTCTGAATGATTCTTTACACAAGTTTCTGAATGCCGTTCGTATGTTGGCCAGCCTGGCATATGCCGCTGATGTTATCCGCTTGATATGTGCTGCAGGAGACAGGTCTGGTGTGATATCAACCCCCAAGTCTTTTTCCTTCTCTGACTCCTGAAGAATTTCCTCTCCCAGATGATACCTTGTATCTGGCCTCCTGCTCCCTACACCTATCTTCATTACATTACATTTGGTTGGGTTAAACTCTAACAACCATTTGTTCGACCATTCCTTCAGCTTGTCTAGGTCTTCTTGAAGCCTCAAACAGTCCTCTTCTGTTTTAATCCTTCTCATAATTTTGTGTGTGTGTGTGTGTGTGTGTGTGTGTGTGTGTGTGTGTGTGTGTGTGTGTGTGTGTGGTGCTTTCGTCCAAACACACGCACTCATGCGCTTGTGTGGTGTTTTCATCCAAACATATGATATGCACTCACACACCCAAACACGTGTTTATGTAATGTTTACACCCCAAATACACACACTCAAACACATATATTTTCCTTGTGTGTATCCTGACCTAGTCATATACTTACCCAGCTGTGTTTGTGTTGAGCCTCTGCTTCGGGGCCCCGCCTCTTAACCTTGGGTCTACCTGCGTAGGTTTATCATACATATTTGTTGAGTCCACATATACAGTGAGCCTCAAGTTATAACTCGACCTCAGGGTTGTGAGAAACACTAACATTACCGCCCGTTCTCACCGTTTGCCAAAACGGAACTGTTTTGCTTAAACAGAAACGTAAACAAGGCAATTGTTTGGCCTAAACAAAAGCGTACGAACAGCAGCAGCAGCACAGTTTTCTATGCCTATTAAAACCTATAGGCATAGAAAACGTCAATATTAACATGGTTGAATTTCAACTAATACATGGCATTTTTTAGGGGTTTGATTACGTTAAAATTGCGACGAATTAGGCGAGAAGACAGGTTGCAGAGACCAACAGACACAACAGACACAACAGACCAACAGAGACAGTTGCAGAGATGCAGATATTAGACCAGCAACCTCCACACAGCGACCGGCGCTGTGTGGAGGTTGCTGGTCTAGCTGGAACTACCCCACACAACCCATCCTCCTAAAATGGTAGTACTCCTGCCAACTGTGGCTTCAACCTACAAAAATTGGACTCTTGGAAAACGTACAAAAAATGGACTACTTTAGGAACGTTTACGTTTCGTACAATTTAAATACTTTTTTGCCGTGCTCAAAAAAAGTGGAACAGCACCTGTGCACCTTAAATGAACCTAGGCCTAAATAAGCCTAGTATACGCCAACTTAGGCCTAATTTAGTACATATATGTGCCTTGCTAGCCCTAGGGAAGCTTAGCTTTGGTTGTCTTTGCCTCGTGTCCTCTACAGAGTTAGTTTAAACTCTTAAGTTAGAATTACTTCGAAAAGTGACTGTTTTGGGGCGCATCAGTCCAGGGGCGTAGATTCACGAAGCAGTTACGCAAGCACTTACGAACCAGGGGGCCAGATTCACGAAGCAGCTACGCAAGCACTTACGAACCTGTCCATCTTTTCTCAATTTTTAGCGGCTTTGTTTACAATTGTTAAACAGTTAATGAGCTCCGAAACACCAAGAGGCTGTTTATAACAATAACAACAGTTGATTGGCAAGTTTTCATGCTTGTAAACTGTTTAATAAATGTAACCAAAGCCGTCGAAGATGTACACGTTTGTAAGTACTTGCGTAACTGCTTCGTGAATCTGACCCCAGGTTCGTAAGTGCTTGCGTAACTGCTTCGTAAATCTGGCCCCATTTTTGTACGTTGGACCATTAGTTGTCATGAGTACTGACATTTATGAGAGGTTTACCTCGCACTTTACCTGTAAACTATGGTGAGTTGTGATCACTTTGGACATTGACGTAAGAGTTGTTAGTTGATGTGGCACTTGCCGCCACTCACTACACCTTCCTGCCATACCTTGAGGTTACCTTAAGGTGCTTCCGGGGCTTAGCGTCCCCGCGGCCCGGTCCTCGACCAGGCCTCCCTTCATGAAGGCCATGTCTTCACTTCTGTAATATTTCACTTTTTTACACTACAGTGGTCATGCGTTTACAGTGCCGAGACCGGGCCGCGGGCACATTGATCCCCGGAATCAACAACAGGTGGGTAGAGCATATCTCAATTTGTGTTGTGTCATGTAGGGGTAGAACTCTGTGCTACTGTCCGGGGGAGTCGGCGACTGAGCCGACACAACACTGGACACGTGATCCTCTGGTCCCGTGTTCGATCCTGGGCGCCGGCGAGAAACAATGGGCAGAGTTTCTTTCACCCTGATGCCCCTGTTACCTATCAGTAAATAGGTACCTGGGAGTTAGTGAGCTGTCACGGGCTGCTTCCTGGAGGTGGAGGACCGGGCCGCGGGGACACTAAGCCCCGAAATCATCTCAAGATAACCTCAAGAAGATACTACATATGTTCATTATGCAGTCAACTACACAATGTGGTTGATACCTGGTTGATACCTGGTTGATGGGGTTCTGGGAGTTCTTCTACTGCCCAAGCCCGGCCCGAGGCCAGGCTCGACTTGTGAGAGTTTGGTCCACCAGGCTATTGCTTGGAGCGGCCCGCAGGCCCACGTACCCACCACAGCCCGGCTGTGGTTGTACAGTGGCAAATATTATAATTCTAACAAGCATAAATATACAAGCGTCATATGGAGAGAGCAAGAGAAGTGTTGCAGTGAGGTGTTAACCACAGAAGGTGATTAAGGCCTCGTGTATGTGTTCACCTGTCATCCTTCTTCGTCCTCGTGTTGTGTAGTCCTCGTTAATCCTCTCTACCCACAGGCGTAGTTCATCCTGCGGGGGTTTTGCAGTGTGGAAAGGTTTTGTTCTAACAGTGTGTCCTCGTAGCTCATGTCCCTCACCCACGGGACCAGTCTCTTGGCGAACTGACTTTCTCAACTTTCTTGGTGTGTTGGGTTCCATGCTGGTGCAGCATATTCAGGTATGGTGTATAGCATCTTGGATGCCTCCGTGTTCAAGTTGCAGAAGGCTGCACTTATGTGAGGTGTGGAGGTCAAGACTGGTGCCATGTTTCTTGGTCAGCAACCTTTAGTTCCTCATTTTCTGGCCTCCTCTACTCGCCCGCATTCTTCATTACATTGCACTTGCCCGGGTTGAGCTCTAGCAGCCATGTTGTTTGTGTACTCACAGCCGTATCAGCGTTAATTACTCATGTATTCACCTAGTTGTGCTTGCGGGGGTTGAGCTCTGCTCTTTCGGCCCGCCTCTCAACTGTCAATCAACGATCAATTTTTTTCTCACACACACACACACACACACACACACACACACACACACACACACACACACACACACACACACACACACACACACACACACACACACACATCCCCAAGAAGCAGCCCGTAACAGCTGTCTAACTCCCAGGTACCGTTTTACTGCTAGGTAACAAGGGCATCAGGGTGAAAGAAAGTTTGCCCATCTGTCTCTGCCTTTGCCGGGGATCGAACCCCGGTCGCCAGGATTACGAGTACTGAGTACTGTCCACTCAGCCACCAGGCGCCCCATGTGTTGCGGTACTGTTGTGGGTTTCTTCATCTGGCGCTTCTCTCCATAAGTTTGCACTTTTCAAGATTGAAGTCTAGTAGCCATTTCTCAAACGGTGTATGAGATGTGCCAAGATGCTCTCGTCTCACAGCTCTCCTCTGTCTCACCATTGTGAACCAGTCTGAGAAGGATGAGAACCACAAGCAAACTCAGAGATAATAGACATCGATTAGAGATAATTCTAAAACGCATGAGAATGTGAGGGGTGAAAGCTAAGGAAAGTGGAGATGGGAAGGAAGCTGAGGAAAGTGGAGATGGGAGGGAAAGCAAGGGGAAAGTGGAGCCAGATGTGTTGCACTAGGAAGGGAATGTGTGTGTGTGAGCCTCTTACTCCAATTTGTGCGACCACTCTCCCTGGGTCTGCTATAGTGTCTTAAGTATTGCTCTATCACTTGTCTTATTCCGCTGCGAGAGAAGGGGGGGCGTGCAATATGGCGGGGAGTTAGTACCACAGTGTGCTGTAGCAGTCTAGATCACCAAGATGGTGCCTGGAACCTGGTGAGGGTAGGTGCGGGTGTGTGTGTTCTTATCCCGTGTCAGTGGCGCTCTTAAAGACAGGTCTCGTTCACATAGTTATCACTTCCACTCTCACACCTAATGTTCTCTCTCTCTCTCACCACCTCTCCCACCTACCTACCTGCCTACCTAACCCCCCCCCCTTTTCTCTCTCTCTCTCTCTCTCTCTCTCTCTCTCCCTCTCTCTCTCTCTCTCTCTCTCTCTCTCTCTCTCTCTCTCTCTCTCTCATACACCACTCCATCAGCGCGTCCTTCCACAGTCTTCCTGGTTTCTTCGCTTCATTTTTTTCATAAGCTCGACTCCCAAACTTAGTCTTGCCTGTGTTGGCAGGTGTTGTGAGGGAGGCAGGTGTTATGAGGGAGGCAGGTGTTATGAGGGAGGCAGGTGTTATGAGGGAGGCAGGTGTTATGAGGGAGGCAGGTGTTGTGAGGGAGATTGCTCGCGAAATTGACATACTGTCCCGTTTTCTGTTTTGGGACCTCTGGTGGGATAGGATAAAAGCAGGTGTGTACTGCAGTTTCTTGTGGGGAGCCTGAGGAGGACGGGCTGCACCGCGTGTGACTTACCTTGTAGTCTCTACTTGCAACCCAGCGGGTTTTCTTCCTATTGGGGAGTGTTGTACATGCTGCTATGGCGGTGTGTACACTCACAGGATGAGTGGCGCTGCCCAATACTGTCACTATGGCGGTGTGTACACTCACAGGATGAGTGGCGCTGCCCAATACTGTCACTATGGCGGTGTGTACACTCACAGGATGAGTGGCGCTGCCCAATACTGTCACTATGGCGGTGTGTACACTCACAGGATGAGTGGCGCTGCCCAATACTGTCACTATGGCGGTGTGTACACTCACAGGATGAGTGGCGCTGCCCAATACTGTCACTATGGCGGTGTGTCCACTCACAGGATGAGTGGCGCTGCCCAATACTGTCACTATGGCGGTGTGTCCACTTACAGGATGAGTGACGCTGCCCAATACTGTCACTATGGCGGTGTGTTCACTCACAGGATGAGTGGCGCTGCCCAATACTGTCACTATGGCGGTGTGTCCACTCACAGGATGAGTGGCGCTGCCCAATACTGTCATTATGGCGGTGTGTCCACTCACAGGATGAGTGGCGCTGCCCAATACTGTCACTATGGCGGTGTGTCCACTCACAGGATGAGTGGCGCTGCCCAATACTGTCACTATGGCGGTGTGTCCACTCACAGGATGAGTGGCGCTGCCCAATACTGTCACTATGGCGGTGTGTCCACTCACAGGATGAGTGACGCTGCCCAATACTGTCACTATGGCGGTGTGTCCACTCACAGGATGAGTGGCGCTGCCCAATACTGTCACTATGGCGGTGTGTCCACTCACAGGATGAGTGGCGCTGCCCAATACTGTCACTATGGCGGTGTGTCCACTCACAGGATGAGTGGCGCTGCCCAATACTGTCACTATGGCGGTGTGTCCACTCACAGGATGAGTGGCGCTGCCCAATACTGTCACTATGGCGGTGTGTCCACTTACAGGATGAGTGGCGCTGCCCAATACTGTCACTATGGCGGTGTGTCCACTCACAGGATGAGTGGCGCTGCCCAATACTGTAACTATGGCGGTGTGTCCACTCACAGGATGGGTGGCGCTGCCCAATACTGTCATTATGGCGGTGTGTCCACTCTCAGGATGAGTGGCGCTGCCCAATACTGTCACTATGGTGGTGTGTCTACTCACAGGATGAGTGACGCTGCCCAATACTGTCACTATGGTGGTGTGTCCACTCACAGGATGAGTGACGCTGCCCAATACTGTCACTATGGCGGTGTGTTCACTCACAGGATGAGTGGCGCTGCCCAATACTGTCACTATGGCGGTGTGTCCACTCACAGGATGAGTGGCGCTGCTCAATACTGTCACTATGGTGGTGTGTCCACTCACAGGATGAGTGGCGCTGCCCAATACTGTCACTATGGCGGTGTGTCCACTCACAGGATGAGTGGCGCTGCCCAATACTGTCACTCTGGCGGTGTGTCCACTCACAGGATGAGTGGCGCTGCCCAATACTCTCACTATGGCGGTGTGTCCACTCACAGGATGAGTGGCGCTGCCCAATACTCTCACTATGGCGGTGTGTCCACTCACAGGATGAGTGGCGCTGCCCAATACTGTCACTATGGCGGTGTGTCCACTCACAGGATGAGTGGCGCTGCCCAATACTGTCACTATGGCGGTGTGTCCACTCACAGGATGAGTGGCGCTGCCCAATACTGTCACTATGGCGGTGTGTCCACTCACAGGATGAGTGGCGCTGCCCAATACTGTAACTATGGCGGTGTGTCCAGTCACAGGATGGGTGGCGCTGCCCAATACTGTCATTATGGCGGTGTGTCCACTCTCAGGATGAGTGGCGCTGCCCAATACTGTCACTATGGTGGTGTGTCTACTCACAGGATGAGTGACGCTGCCCAATACTGTAACTATGACGGTGTGGCCACTCACAGGATGAGTGACGCTGCCCAATACTGTCACTATGGCGGTGTGTCCACTCACAGGATGAGTGGTGCTGCCCAATACGGTCACTATGGCGGTGTGTCCACTCACAGGATGAGTGGCGCTGCCCAATACTGTCACTATGGCGGTGTGTCCACTCACAGGATGAGTGGCGCTGCCCAATACTCTCACTATGGCGGTGTGTTCACTCACAGGATGAGTGGCGCTGCCCAATACTGTCACTATGGCGGTGTGTTCACTCACAGGATGAGTGACGCTGCCCAATACTGTCACTATGGCGGTGTGTTCACTCACAGGATGAGTGACGCTGCCCAATACTGTCACTATGGCGGTGTGTTCACTCACAGGATGAGTGACGCTGCCCAATACTGTCATTATGGCGGTGTGTCCACTCACAGGATGAGTGACGCTGCCCAATACTGTCACTATGGCGGTGTGTTCACTCACAGGATGAGTGGCGCTGCCCAATACTGTCACTATGGCGGTGTGTTCACTCACAGGATGAGTGACGCTGCCCAATACTGTCACTATGGCGGTGTGTTCACTCACAGGATGAGTGGCGCTGCCCAATAAACTCGCCCTCGGGGCAAAATTAAAAAAAAATTAAATATGTAGTCGTTGTCGAACCCATTCATATAATAATTGTAACTAGCTAATTACCAACACTAACCTCCTTAGCTAAATTAATTTTGGTGTTCAGTTCTTGAGCCCATTGTGGGTCTGTGGTAACATTTTTACACTACCGCCCACAGCATGGGTATGGTGGTCCACTACCACCCACAGGATGGGTATGGGTCCACTACCACCCACAGGATGGGTATGGGTCCACTACCACCCACAGGATGGGTATGGTGGTCCACTACCACCCACAGGATGGGTATGGGTCCACTACCACCCACAGGATGGGTATGGGTCCACTACCACCCACAGGATGGGTATGGTGGTCCACTACCACCCACAGGATGGGTATGGGTCCACTACCGCCCACAGGATGGGTATGGGTCCACTACCACCCACAGGATGGGTATGGTGGTCCACTACCACCCACAGGATGGGTATGGGTCCACTACCACCCACAGGATGGGTATGGTGGTCCACTACCGCCCACAGGATGGGTATGGTGGTCCACTACCACCCACAGGATGGGTATGGTGGTCCACTACCGCCCACAGGATGGGTATGGGGTCCACTACCGCCCACAGGAGGAGTATGGGGTCCACTACCACCCACAGGATGGGTATGGGGTCCACTACCGCCCACAGGATGAGTAAGGGGTCCACTACCGCCCACAGGGTGGGTATGGGGTCCACTACCACCCACAGGATGGGTATGGGGTCCACTACCGCCCAAAGGATGGGTATGGGGTCCACTACCACTCACAGGATGGGTATGGGGTCCACTACCACCCACAGGATGGGTATGGGTCCACTACCACCCACAGGATGGGTATGGGGTCCACTACCACCCACAGGATGGGTATGGGGTCCACTACCGCCCACAGGATGGGTATGGGGTCCACTACCGCCCACAGGATGAGTATGGGGTCCACTACCACCCACAGGATGGGTATGGGGTCCACTACCGCCCACAGGATGAGTAAGGGGTCCACTACCGCCCACAGGATGGGTATGGGGTCCACTACCACCCACAGGATGGGTATGGGGTCCACTACCGCCCACAGGATGGGTATGGGGTCCACTACCACTCACAGGATGGGTATGGGGTCCACTACCACCCACAGGATGGGTATGGGGTCCACTACCACCCACAGGATGGGTATGGGGTCCACTACCACCCACAGGAATAGTATGGGGGTCCACTACCGCCCACAGGAATAGTATGGGGTTCACTACCACCCACAGGATGGGTATGGGGTCCACTACCACCTACAGGATGGGTATGGGGTCCACTACCACTCACAGGATGGGAATGGGGTCCCCTACCACCCACAGGATGGGTATGGGGGTCCACTACCACCCACAGGATGGGTATGGGGTCCACTACCACCCACAGGATGGGTATGGGGGTCCACTACCACCCACAGGATGGGTATGGGGGTCCACTACCACCCACAGGAATAGTACGGGGTCCACTACCACCCACAGGATGGGTATGGGGTCCACTACCACCCACAGGATGGGTATGGGGGTCCACTACCACCCACAGGATGGGAATGGGGTCCCCTACCACCCATAGGATGGGTATGGGGGTCCACTACCACCCACAGGATGGGTATGGGGTCCACTACCACCCACAGGATGGGTATGGGGTCCACTACCACCCACAGGATGGGTATGGGGTCCACTACCACCCACAGGAATAGTACGGGGTCCACTACCACCCACAGGATGGGTATGGGGGTCCACTACCACCCACAGGATGGGTATGGAGTCCACTACCACCCACAGGAATAGTATGGGGTCCACTACCACCCACAGGAATAGTATGGGGTCCACTACCACCCACAGGATGGGTATGGGGTCCACTACCACCCACAGGATAAGTATGGGGTCCACTACCACCCACAGGATGGGTATGGGGTCCACTACCACCCACAGGAATAGTATGGGGTCCACTACCACCCACAGGATGGGTATGGGGTCCACTACCACCCACAGGATAAGTATGGGGTCCACTACCACCCACAGGATGGGTATGGGGTCCACTACCACCCACAGGAATAGTATGGGGTCCACTACCACCCACAGGATGGGTATGGGGTCCACTACCACCCACAGGAATAGTATGGGGTCCACTACCACCAACAGGATGGGTATGGGGTCCACTACCACCCACAGGATGGGTATGGGGTCCATTACCACCCACAGAATGGGTATGGGGTCCATTACCACCCACAGAATGGGTATGGGGTCCACTACCACCCACAGGATGGGTATGGGGTCCACTACCACCCATAGGATGGGTATGGGGTCCACTACCACCCACAGGATGGGTATCTGGTCCGCTACCACCCACAGGATGGGTATGGGGTCCACTACCACCCATAGGATGGGTATGGGGTCCACTACCACCCACAGGATGGGTATGGGGTCCACTACCACCCATAGGATGGGTATGGGGTCCACTACCACCCACAGGATGGGTATCTGGTCCACTACCACCCACAGGATGGGTATGGGGTCCACTACCACCCACAGGATGGGTATGGGGTCCACTACCACCCACAGGATGGGTATGAGGTTTTATGGTGTGTGGGAAGCAGGTTCTCTAAGCTTCCCTTCAGTAACTACTACGTCTCTTAACGCCAGCCTGCGCTACACTGTCAGCCCGACCCCGCTAGGCTCGCCCAAGCTGCGGCCCACCCCCAAAGTCACGTTCTTGAATTTAAAAGTACTATGTATCAAACGTCAGTACTTTTCAACCATTAAGCAATTTTGTTATATATTATAATTTTGTGTATAACTAGGTGTAGGTTTGGTTAGGTTAGGTTAGGTTAGGTTAGGTTAGGTTAGGTTAGGTCTTTGGGTTCTGTTGGCGATTATTTGTGTTTGTAGTTGGTGAGTGAAGCATTCTCAGAGTTGCAGGGGCTAGATTAACGAAGAAGTTACGCAAGCACTTACGAACCTGTACATCTTTTCTCAATCTTTGGCGGCTTTGTTTACAATTATTAAACAGTTAATGAGCTCCGAAGCACCAGGAGGCTGTTTATAACAATAACAACAGTTGATTGGCAAGTTTTCATGCTTGTAAACTGTTTAATAAATGTAACCAAAGCCGTCAGAGATTGAGGAACGATGTACACGTTCGTAAGTACTTGCGTAACTGCTTGGTGAATCTGGCCCCAGGCTTGGAACAGAGGTTGTCAGGGAAGCACTGTTCGAAATATGCTCGGACGGCATCAGTTGTGAGTCGGATGTAAACAGTTTTCATTAATAAACAAGGGGGTTTGGCGGGTGGATTAACGAGCATTTGGCCCTTGTTGATGAGGAGGTGTACCAGTAGAGTGCTGTGGGTGACGGTAGAGTCCCGGCGCGGAGACGCGGTGGGGCGGGAAGCCAAAACGGGGGAGAAATTGGGTACTTCCTTCACCTCCGGATACCTGTTGGAGCTGCCCGCAGCTGCTGCTGCTGCTGCTGTTCCCAGCTTTGTCTGGTGCGTGACGTGTGTGTGTGTGTGTGTGTGTGTGTGTGTGTGTGTGTGTGTGTGTGTGTGTGTGTGTGTGTGTGTGTGTGTGTGTGTGTGTGTGTGTGTGTGTGTGTGTATTAACCTAGTTGTGCTTGCTGGGGTTGAGCTTCGCTTTTTCGGCCCGCCTTTCAACTGTCAATCAACTGTTTACTATTTTTTTTCCTTAACACTACACACACACACACACACACACACACACACACACACACACACACACACACACACACACACACACACACACACACCAGGAAGCAGCCCGTGACAGCTGACTAACTTCCAGGCCAGGTACCTATTTACTGCTAGGTAACAGGGGCATTTAGGGTGAAAGAAACTTTTGCCCATATGTTTCTGCCTGGTGCGGGAATCGAACCCGTGCCACAGAATTACGAGTCCTGCGCGCTATCCACCAGGCTACCAGGCCCCCCATGTGTGTGTGTGTGTTGGGGGCAGGGGTGGTTGCAGGGGTTTGCGTGCGCGCGCGCGCGTGTGTGTGTGTGTGTGTGTGTGTGTGTGTGTGTGTGTGTGTGTGTGTGTGTGTGTGTGTGTGTGTGTGTGTGTGTGTGTGTGTGTGTGTGTGTGCAGGATCCAGCTTTAGCTCTTGTACCTCGCCTTTCTAGCCGCCCATTGCCTAACGCATTGACTCCTGACCTATTTCCCTCTCATATCTGCTTTTAAGATTGTGAATTAAGTTCGCTTCTACAACCTGCTCTATTTTTATTTTAGTTTGTCCTATTTTCTCACTATTTACGCTAAAGGAAAATTGTCTAACATCTCCATGGCTCATATGTTTCTCAAGTGTCCACGTCCCATGTTCTCGTGTTCTATTGGTATTTGATCCCAATACCACTTTAATCCTCTCAAGTATTTTATATGTCTCCATTTGGTCGCCTATCAACGTGTCCCCATTTGCATCATCTTACACCTGCTGGTGTTGAAATCTAGAAGCCATTTCTCTGACCAACTCTGCAGCTTTTCTCAGTCATCTTGGAGACATAAATGAGATATGGTGGTGTGTGTGTCTCAGCCTCCAGCACTGAAATTCTCCGTTTGTGTGTGTGTGTGTGGGGGGGGGGGGCGGCTCCTTGGTAGAGGGTTGGGGGGTGGGGGCAGCCTTGGAGGGGGGGGGGAGGGGGTGTGGGGAGGGGGCACACCCCCCCCCCCCCCCCCCCCACACTTGTCACGCACGCCTTCCCATCTCAAATCCACATTTTTCCCTCCTGTCCTTCGCCTCGCCTCCACACGCTTGCCCAGATTTCTTCTCCACCCACCACTGAATACATGATGACTCTCCACACCTGATGACTCTACACACCTGATGACTCTACACACCTGATGACTCTCCACACCTGATGACTCTCCACACCTGATGACTCTCCACACCTGATGACTCTCCACACCTGATGACTCTCCACACCTGATGACTCTCCACACCTGATGACTCTACACACCTGATGACTCTACACACCTGGACCTGGATTCACGAAGCAGTTACGCAAGCATTTACGAACCTGTAAGTACTTACGTAACTGCTTCGTGAATCTTGCTCTTGATGACTCCAGATGATGACTACACACATGATGACTCTACACATCTGACGACTCTCCACACTTGACGATCCTTCACACCTGATAACTGCCCACACCTGTGTCGTGATGACTGGCTACACCTGTGTCGTGATGACAATCCACACCTGTGTCGTGATAACTGGCCACACCTGTGTCGTGATGACTGGCCACACCTGTGTCGTGATGACTGGCCACACCTGTGTCGTGATGACTGGCCACACCTGTGTCGTGATGACTGGCCACACCTGTGTCGTGATGACTGGCCACACCTGTGTCGTGATGACTGGCTACACCTGTGTCGTGATGACAATCCACACCTGTGTCGTGATAACTGCCCACACCTGTGTCGTGATGACTGGCCACAGCTGTGCCGTAATAAGAAGCACCCCCCACACGCTGTCATGCTGTCCCAGTCAATCATTCTTTCCATTGACCGAAATGAATTTGACTGCACAAACGCTTCCACCGACAACTTTCTTATATTAAGGGCGATATATTTCCATAAACAACCAACATGCGCGCCCAGCGAACACTTTTTAATTAAACTAATGCGAATCTATTTTCAACAGTTATTACCCGTTAACTATATAATAATTGTCTACTATTTAATATTAGGGAATCTGTGTGGTACACTGAGAGGTGTACCACGCTTCTGTGTGTGGTACACTGAGAGGTGTACCACACACTTCTGTGTGTGGTACACTGAGAGGTGTACCCCACACTTCTGTGTGTGGTACACTGAGAGGTGTACCCCACACTTCTGTGTGTGGTACACTGAGAGGTGTACCCCACACTTCTGTGTGTGGTACACTGAGAGGTGTACCCCACACTTCTGTGTGTGGTACACTGAGAGGTGTACCACGCTTCTGTGTGTGGTACACTGAGAGGTGTACCACGCTTCTGTGTGTGGTACACTGAGAGGTGTACCACGCTTCTGTGTGTGGTACACTGAGAGGTGTACCACGCTTCTCTGTGTGGTACACTGAGAGGTGTACCACGCTTCTCTGTGTGGTACACTGAGAGGCTAACTCGGTCCTAAAGACCGTTCACGACTAAACTACACTTGCTAGTTGGTCAGTAAGATATTGTAGTGGCTTAATAATCCTCAGCGAGTACACAGAGAAGATTAGCATGGCCCTGCCTGAAGGAGTCAATGTTCGCCTCCAGATTAATGATAGGATGTATGGTGAAAAACTCTCTCCTTATTTGTTAAGTAAAGTCAAGAATAACAAGGGTACAGCACTTGTGACTAGTATTAAAGCAGGTGATGGGACGGATATGACAAATACAGATGGGATTGTATGTTATGTTCGGGGTGAATTAGAGAAATTGTACACAAAAGTGAACGTAGACCAAGGTATGCGGGAGTATTTCCTTGGAAAACTGTAGGTAAAGCTGCTGAAAGTTACTGTAAAGAAGTTATCTTGTGGGGGGAAGTAAACCTATAATGACTGGAACGGCTATAGATCCTGTCTGGACAGGTGACAGCAAGCCTGCTCATCGAAGTCTCCCTACTGACCTTCCCCAAGATACAACCCCTAGGGTCCTATTTACTACTAGGAGAACAGATGCATCTGGTGTAAGGAATCGTGCCCAAACGTCTCGTCCGGCACAGGCGTTGAACACGAGACCATTCAGGTCTCGTGTTGTTAGTGACCTACTACGCTGACAGCTCAACTACACACACACACGCATGTGCTGGACACAAATTGTGATCCCAGATTGGCTCATTCACCTATCCTGTGACCTCAGATTGGCTCATTCACCTATCCTGTGACCTCAGATTGGCTCATTCACCTATCCTGTGACCTCAGATTGGCTCATTCACCTATCCTGTGACCTCAGATTGGCTCATTCACCTATCCTGTGACCTCAGATTGGCTCATTCACCTATCCTGTGACCTCAGATTGGCTCATTCACCTATCCTGTGACCTCAGATTGGCTCATTCACCTATCCTGTGACCTCAGATTGGCTCATTCACCTATCCTGTGACCTCAGATTGGCTCATTCACCTATCCTGTGACCCCAGATTGGCACATTCACCTATCCTGTGACCCCAGATAAGCTCATTCACCTATCCTGTGACCCCACAGATAAGCTCATTCACCTATCCTGTGACCCCACAGATAAACTCATTCACCTATCCTGTGACCCCAGATAAGCTCATTCACCTATCCTCTGACCCCACAGATAAACTCATTCACCTATCCTGTGACCCCACAGATAAACTCATTCACCTATCCTGTGACTCACGAAGTGTGGGGAAAGGAGAGAATAGATCCGTTAGACCAGGGGGGTCTAACTGGTCTAACAAGGGGTAATTTTTTTGGTATAATGTGCCACATCATAGATAGTATTACACCACAGTTCACTCGTTCATATAACATAATACCAACTTCAAATACGACATCAGAGCCTTTTCTCATTACTGAGCTGTGGGAAATATGTCTCACGTCCAAAAATGGACAAGTTCTTCTCTTGTCTCCAAACTCTTTTGACAGAACTTTTCGCCAAAGTGATCTGCCTCACATTTGTGTGAGAGAACATCCGTGTGATCAGCTAGGTTGTTGGCGCCGTTATAAAGAGTCTGGGGAATTCAGTCCTCTTGCTCAAATGATATCAAACATTTTTACAACCGCGTCCGGGACGTTATTTTGATTTAAAACAATCTTTGAAAGAATTTTTGGCCAATATTGGAGTGTAAAAAGGACTATATTTTGTTAGGCTTTCGTTTATCTGATTTCATTTCTGAATTAGGCTTATATTTCTCTGATTTGGTCTTGAATTAGGCTTATATTTCTCTGATTTGGTCTTGAATTAGGCTTATATTTCTCTGATTTGGTCTTGAATTAGGCTTATATTTCTCTGATTTGGTCTTGAATTAGGCTTATGTTTCTCTGATTTGGTCTTGAATTAGGCTTATATTTCTCTGATTTGGTCTTGAATTAGGCTTATATTTCTCTGATTTGGTCTTGAATTAGGCTTATATTTCTCTGATTTGGTCTTGAATTAGGCTTATATTTCTCTGATTTGGTCTTGAATTAGGCTTATATTTCTCTGATTTGGTCTTGAATTAGGCTTATATTTCTCTGATTTGGTCTTGAATTAGGCTTATATTTCTCTGATTTGGTCTTGAATTAGGCTTATATTTCTCTGATTTGGTCTTGAATTAGTCTTATATTTCTCTGATTTGGTCTTGAATTAG
>NC_091175.1:21763002-21780502 GCF_040958095.1 Procambarus clarkii
CAACAGTCAATCAACTGGTGTACAGGTTCCTGAGCCTACTGGGCTCTATCATATCTACATTTAAAACTGTGTATGGAGTCAGCCTCCACCACATCACTGCCTAATGCATTCCATCCGTTAACTACTCTGACACTGAAAAAGTTCCTTCTAACGTCCCTGTGGCTCATGTGGGTACTCAGTTTCCACTTGTGTCCCCTTGTTCGCGTACCACCAGTGTTGAATAGTTTATCCTTGTTTACCCAGTTGATTCCCCTTAGGATTTTGTAGGTTGCGATCATGTCTCCCCTTACTCTTCTGTCTTCCAGGGTCGTAAGGTGCATTTCCCGCAGCCTTTCCTCGTAACTCATGCCTCAGTTCTGGGACTAGTCTAGTGGCATACCTTTGGACTTTTTCCAGCTTCGTCTTGTGCTTGACAAGGTACGGGCTCCATGCTGGGGCCGCATACCCCAGGATTGGTCTTACGTATGTGGTGTACAAGATTCTGAATGATTCCTTACACAGGTTCCTGAAGGCTGTTCTGATGTTAGCCAGCCTCGCATATGCCGCAGACGTTATTCTTTTTATGTGGGCTTCAGGAGACAGGTCTGATGTGATATCAACGCCTAGATCTTTCTCTCTGTCTGTTTCATTAAGTACTTCATCTCCTATTCTGTATCCTGTGTCTGGCCTGTTTCCACTGCCTAGTTTCATTACTTTGCATTTACTCGGGTTGAACTTCAACAGCCATTTGTTGGACCATTCACTCAGTCTGTCTAGGTCATCTTGTAGCCTCCTACTATCGTCCTCAGTTTCGATTTGTGGAACTTCTTATACAACGAGGTGCTCAATTAGATGTGAAGAACAAGAAAGGCAATTCACCCCCTATCGTTGGCTGCTAAAGGTGGGCACTTAGAGGTTGTGCAACTACTTCATAATGCCATTGTAGTTTTCGATTCAGAGGACTACAGACTGCAAGTGGGCTGTATGGAGAAGCAGGCTGATGACTAGTCTGTGACGAGGCTGCCATTTGATCTGTGAGGCAGGGTGGATGCCAGCTGACTCCATCTACTGATGGCATTTATATTTACAGTGCGATGTATAAGTGATTACACACACACACACACACACACACACACACAAAGGTTTAGGTGAGTACACACATACAGGAGCCTGACGGCTGAGTGAACAGCGCTCGGGATTCGTATTCCTAAGGGTCCGGGTTCCTCATAACTCATGCCAGAGGCATGAGTTATGAGGAAAGGCTGCGGGAAATGCACCTTACGACACTGGAAGACAGAAGAGTAAGGGGGAACATGATCACAACCTACAAAATCCTCAGGGGAATCGACCGGGTAAACAAGGATGAACTATTCAACACTGGAGGGACGCGAACAAGGGGACACAGGTGGAAGCTGAGTACCCAAATGAGCCACAGAGACATCAGAAAGAACTTTTTCAGTGTCAGAGTAGTTAGTAAATGGAATGCACTAGGAAGTGATGTGGTGGAGGCTGACTCCATACACAGTTTCAAATGTAGATATGATAGAGCCCAATAGGCTCAGGAATCTGTACATTAGTTGATTGACGGTTGAGAGGCGGGACCAAAGAGCTAAAGCTCAACCCCCACAAGTACAATTAGGTGAGTACACACCCAGGAAGCAGCCCGTAACAACTGTCTAACTCCCAGGTACCTTTTTACTGCTAGGTAACAGGGGCATCAGGATGAAAGAAACTTTGCCCATCTGTCTCTGCCATCGCCGGGGATCGAACCTCGGTCCCCAGGATTACGATGTCAATAAGCCGGCTATGTCAATAGGCCGTTCTACCTCCTCGCCCTGTAGCGAGTAGATTATCCCAATAATATATTCGCTCCAAACGCATTAGCCTAATGAGAGAAGCAAAGCTCTCCTTAGTACAATTTCCAGTCAAGAATGTAGCACTCGGCGTAGGCAGTTCTAATCGTCTCCAAGACGCTACAGCTTCGACACAGAACAGGCAGCAGACTAGGGGCTAGATTCACGAAAGCACTTACGCAAGCACTTACGAATCTGTACATCTTTTCTCAATCTTTGGCGGCTTTGTTTCCAATTATTAAACAGTTAATCAGTTCCGAAGCACCAGGAGGCTGTTTATAACGATAACAACAGTTGATTGGCAAGTTTTCATGCTTGTAAACTGTTCAATAAATGTAACCAAAGTCGTCAGAGATTGAGGAAAGATGTACACGTTCGTAAGTGCTTGCGTAAGTCATTCGTGAATCTGGCCCCAGGACCACATCGAGCTACAACACTCTCCCACATAGAGCTCCGCGACTCCGGCCTCACTCAGCTCTCTGTGCTCTGCTCCAAGCTTCGTCTCAACGTCTACGACACTGCTGTATCCAGGACTACTAAATAAATATGAAACCCACTAAACACTGTGTATCTAATCTACCCAACAACGTAACATAACCGTACGTTACAGCCCTTACTTCATTACACACAGAAATCACAAGAGCGTGATGGATCGTAGTGGTAGAAGAGGTAGAACGGCCTATTGACATAGCTAGAGTGCAGGGGGGAGTTGTGTAAAACCCTGGTTTGTGTCTCGGAGAGGCTGCAGGATCCAGTAAGTTCAGTAGAACTTCTGGTTTCAACTCTTTTTACCATGTCGTAGCTCAGTCGATTAAGGCAGCGTCTGGGATGCTCTCTGACGTAGGTTCGAATCCTCGTCACGATCCTTGTGGATTTGTTCTTATGCAATACATATATTTATAGTATTGGAGATAATTCAGGTGAGTAAAGCATGAGTGTAGACACAGGGAGGTGAGTGGGTACACCTACCCATGGGTGTATTCATGCTGAGGTCACACCATCGTGACCCCAACATTATGTGGTGGCCGGTGTGGTCTTATGTGGTCTACGGTGTTGTTATGTGGGAGGTGACCTCCACCTCTCCAGTGCCACTCCGTACAAACTGCAGTGGTTTAGCCTAACTGAAAGCGTCAAACCCTAGACTATGTCCACCTAACCTACCTCAGCAGTAGAGGTTCGTGAAGCGTCAATACCGCGGGGTTTTACACCTCCCTAAACCACAACAATTTTTACGCCAGGGTCCGTTGCGTAACAAATATAATGGGTTCCCAGGTTTTGGATTTGAATTTCAATTTCAATTAGAATTTTACCCTCTAGTATTACCAGCTAACACGGACGCTCTTCTCTGTGGCGTATGCAAAGGGAAGACTACTGTATATGGGTCCCGTATCACAGTGGTCTACGTCCTCGCCTCACATCCCAGGGACTCTGGTTCATTCCTAGAATTGGGACAGAAACGGTTGGGCAAGTTTCCATTCACCTGAGGCCTCTGTTCACCTAGTAGCTAAATAGGTACCCGGGAGTTAGACAACTGTTGTGGGTTGCATCCTGGGAAAAGTCAGCATAGTCACCAACCCTCCCTAGGGATGACCTCGATAATTAAGCCTAAGTTTAAGTAAGCTTTGATAAGCCTAAGTTGTCCGTAAGAATGGGAGTTGTGAAGGCTTATCATCGTGGACATGAGAACTGTGTTTTACGGGCTATTCATGCCCATGCCACCTCTTGGGTGGCTTAATCTTCATCAGTCAATCAACTGTCTTGGTCTCACCGCGACCAAGGACGAGGCCGTGCCCACTGGGTCACCCGTCCACCTACTGGCTACACCCAGCGGTACTTAACCTGTCTTTCCGAACAGCGCGCACATTGTGCCCAATGTTGTAGACTGACCTTCCAAGGTTGGGAATGTTGTAGACTGACCTTCCAAGGTTGGGAATGTTGTAGACTGACCTTCCAAGGTTGGGAATGTTGTAGACTGACCTTCCAAGGTTGGGAATGTTGTAGACAGACCTTCCAAGGTTGGGAATGTTGTAGACTGACCTTCCAAGGTTGGGAATGTTGTAGACTGACCTTCCAAGGTTGTGAATGTTGTAGACTGACCTTCCAAGGTTGGGAATGTTGTAGACTAACCTTCCAAGGTTGGGAATGTTGTAGACTGACCTTCCAAGGTTGGGAATGTTACAGACTGACCTTCCAAGGTTGGGAATGATGTAGACAGACCTTCCAAGGTTGGGAATGTTGTAGACTGACCTTCCAAGGTTGTGAATGTTGTAGACTGACCTTCCAAGGTTGGGAATGTTGTAGACTGACCTTCCAAGGTTGAGAATGTTGTAGACTGACCTTCCAAGGTTGGGAATGTTGTAGACTGACCTTCCAAGGTTGGGAATGTTGCAGACTGACCTTCCAAGGTTGGGAATGTTACAGACTGACCTTCCAAGGTTGAGAATGTTGCAGACTGACCTTCCAAGGTTGAGAATGTTGCAGACTGACCTTCCAAGGTTGGGAATGTTGCAGACTGACCTTCCAAGGTTGTGAATGTTGTAGACTGACCTTCCAAGGTTGGGAATGTTGTAGACTGACCTTCCAAGGTTGAGAATGTTGTAGACTGACCTTCCAAGGTTGAGAATGTTGTAGATTGACCTTCCAAGGTTGGGAATGTTGTAGACTGACCTTCCAAGGTTGGGAATGTTGTAGACTGACCTTCCAAGGTTGTGAATGTTGTAGACTGACCTTCCAAGGTTGGGAATGTTGTAGACTGACCTTCCAAGGTTGAGAATGTTGTAGACTGACCTTCCAAGGTTGAGAATGTTGTAGATTGACCTTCCAAGGTTGAGAATGTTGTAGACTGACCTTCCAAGGTTGGGAATGTTGTAGACTGACCTTCCAAGGTTGAGAATGTTGTAGACAGACCTTCCAAGGTTGGGAATGTTGTAGACTGACCTTCCAAGGTTGGGAATGTTACAGACTGACCTTCCAAGGTTGGGAATGTTGTAGACAGACCTTCCAAGGTTGGGAATGTTGTAGACTGACCTTCCAAGGTTGGGAATGTTACAGACTGACCTTCCAAGGTTGAGAATGTTGTAGACTGACCTTCCAAGGTTGTGAATGTTACAGACTGACCTTCCAAGGTTGGGAATGTTGTAACTGGCCTTCCAAGGTTGGGAATGTTGTAACTGACCTTCCAAGGTTGTGAATGTTGTAACTGACCTTCCAAGGTTGGGAATGTTATAGACTGACCTTCCAAGGTTGTGAATGTTACAGACTGACCTTCCAAGGTTGGGAATGTTGTAGACTGACCTTCCAAGGTTGGGAATGTTGTAACTGACCTTCCAAGGTTGGGAATGTTGTAACTGACCTTCCAAGGTTGGGAATGTTGTAACTGACCTTCCAAGGTTGGAAATGTTATAGACTGACCTTCCAATGCAGGCGATGAGTCACAATAACGTGGCTGAAGTATGTTGACCAGACCACACACTAGAAGTTGAAGGGACGACGACGTTTCGGTCCGTCCTGGACCATTCTCAAGTCGATTGTGATAAGGAGGTAGGGACAGGCAATAAATAGGCAAGAGAGAGCTGAGGAGGAAAGTAAGGTGTAGGGGATAGTAGTAATAATGAGAACTGCAGAAGGCCTATTGGCCCATACGAGGCAGCTCCTATTATAACCACCGAAGGAGATAGTAATAGGAATAAGAAGAGGATAGCAAGGGAGCGTAGGAGAAGACAATGAACAGAAAAAGGGAGAAGAGAGAAAGAAAAGGAAAGAGAAAGAAAGAAACGTCGTCGTCCCTTCAACTTCTAGTGTGTGATCTGGTCAACTGACCTTCCAAGGTTGGGAATGTTACAGACTGACCTTCCAAGGTTGGGAATGTTATAGACTGACCTTCCAAGGTTGGGAATGTTACAGACTGACCTTCCAAGGTTGGGAATGTTGCAACTGACCTTCCGAGGTTGAGAATGTTACAGACTGACCTTCCAAGGTTAAGACTGTTACAGACTGACCTTCCAAGGTTGTGTATACATGTACAGCACTAGTTCGATAGTTTCGACTGATATAGGTCTGATATATCAAGCACCAACGTGTCTCTTTACGAAACCTGTTCATCTTTGCTCGAGCATGGCGCCTTAGTTTTGTATTTATGAAACAGTTTATAAGCTCCGAAGCGCTGCCAGGTTGTTTATAATAATAATAACCTTACATAAGGATTTGGGGTGCGACGGGGGAAAGGAATGGTGCCCAACCACTTGAACGGTCGGGGATTGAACGCCGACCTGCATGAAGCGAGACTGTCGCCCTACCGTCCAGCCCAATACTGTTAGTCGTCCTAATAGGCTTCCTGTCCCCGACTGTGGTAAGAAAGCCATTGTGAGGGTGGGGGTGGGGGTGGCGTAGTGTTGTAGGGGGGGGGGGGAGGGGGTGGCTCTCAGGATCCGGGATGTGGGCGGGGGTGTGGCGGCTTAGTGTGGGGTGGAGGAGGAAGCTGAGTGCCCTCTGACTCCTCTCCCCGGGGCCCCCTGGCTACTCTCCCCGGGGGCCCCCCTGGCTACTCTCCCCGGGGCCCCCTGGCTACTCTCCCCGGGGGCCCCCCTGGCTACTCTCCCTGGGCCCCCCTGGCTCCTCTCCCCGGGGCCCCCCCTGGCTACTCTCCCCGGGCCCCCCCTGGCTACTCTCCCTGGGGCCCATGGTTACTCTCCCCGGGGCCCCTCGCTCCTCTCCCCGGGGCCCCTGGCTACTCTCCCCGGGGCCCCCTGGCTACTCTCCCTGGGGCCCCTGGCTACTCTCCCCGGGGCCCCTGGCTACTCTCCCCGGGGCCCCTGGCTACTCTCCCCGGGGCCCCTGGCTACTCTCCCCGGGGCCCCTGGCTACTCTCCCCGGGGCCCCCCCTGGCTACTCTCCCCGGCCCCCCCCCCTGGCTACTCTCCCCGGGGCCCCCTGGCTACTCTCCCCGGGGCCCCCCCTGGCTACTCTCCCCGGCCCCCCCCCTGGCTACTCTCCCCGGGGCCCCCTTTGGCTACTCTCCCTGGGGCCCCCTGGCTACTCTCTCTCCGGGGCCCCCTGGCTACTCTCCCCGGGCCCCCCCGGCTACTCTCCCCGGGCCCCCCTGGCTACTCTCCCCGGGGGCTCCCCGGGCCCCCCCCCTGGCTACTCTCCCCGGGGCCCCCCCTGGCTACTTTCCCCGGGCCCCCCCCTGGCTACTCTCCCCGGCCCCCCCTGGCTACTCTCCCCGGGCCCCCCCCCCTGGCTACTCTCCCCGGGCCCCCCCCCTGGCTACTCTCCCCGGGCCCCCCCTGGCTACTCTCCCCGGGCCCCCCCCCCTGGCTACTCTCCCCGGGCCCCCCCCTGGCTACTCTCCCCGGGCCCCCCCCTGGCTACTCTCCCCGGGGCCCCCCCCTGGCTACTCTCCCCGGGGCCCCCCCTGGCTACTCTCCCCGGGGCCCCCCCTGGCTACTCTCCCCGGGCCCCCCCTGGCTACTCTCCCCGGGCCCCCCCCCTGGCTACTCTCCCCGGGGCCCCCCTGGCTACTCTCCCCGGGCCCCCCCCCCCTGGCTACTCTCCCCGGGCCCCCCCTGGCTACTCTCCCCGGGCCCCCCCCTGGCTACTCTCCCCGGGCCCCCCCTGGCTACTCTCCCCGGGGCCCCCCCTGGCTACTCTCCCCGGGCCCCCCCTGGCTACTCTCCCCGGGGCCCCAACCACCAGTCAAGGGACAACGGGCCAGGTCGCGTCTCTGCTGCAGGAAGTGTGATGGTCATCCTTGACAACCTTGATCCAATATACGGAGGTAGGCAGAATACTGGGACTTATGGTAAATAGAACAGGGATACAAATTCATGTAAGGGACCGACTAAACAAAGCCAAAGCAGCATTAGGAAAACTGAGAAGATTCCGAAGCCTCAGTACTAACATTCAGATCCACCTATATAAGGCTCTAGTTCGGCCGCATCTAGAGTTTCCCCCAGTACCACTACACACCATAAAGAAAACTAACATGCAGAAACTGCAAACAGTACAAAATAAGGCGCTTAGGAGAGCAGCAAAACACCGTCCACCATATGATCAGACAATCCAGGAGCTCCATGAACTCCTGAACATACAGCCACTAAACATCAGACTGCAGCACCAAGCCATCAGGGTGTGGAACACCATCGAAATGTTAGAGGACCCAATGTTTGAAAGATTACTCCAAGATGAGACGCCCCGCTCCCACAGCTGGTGGCCCAAGAGCCTCGATTCTCTGGACGAAAACCCCGCCCCACAGTATATAATCCCCAGATGAGTTATATATGTATATATATGAACAGTTCATATATGTGTATGTATGAACAACTCGACAAATAATATGTATGACAACTCGATAAATAATAATAATAAAATAAAGAGCCTTAAACAGAACAACATGTGTGGAAGCATCGGAGTGTGTATATATGAATGCTACACAGTATTCATCTATGGACATCCATATATGGTGAAACACATGTGAAGAACCTCTCACACACTCACAGCTCCCTGACAAGAGGGAGCCAGCTTAGCTTAGCTGCCAACACCCACACATCGTGTCAGCAAGGCGGACAGCCCGCCTGCTTTCATACCTCTCACTGTATTTCTCACTTCTATACTTCCCGTCACCTATGCCTCTCCTTCCTCTTTACTCCCCCCCCCCCCAAAAAAAAAGGAAGTGTGATCGGATAAGGTGGAACAGCCGGCCGCCGCCCAATGGCCTTCCATCATACAACCTCCCTCCCACCCTTCCCGCTTTCTCTGCCCACCCTTCCATCCTGCCCGTCCACCCCCTTCTTCCCCTTCCTACCCCTTCCCCCCCTCTCACCCTTTCCTATCACCCCACACCTCCTTCCTGTCCTCCAATCCCACCTCATTCCGGCCTCCTTCCCACCCTCCCTTCCTATCCGTCCCTCCTTGCTCTCCATCCCTTCCTGACCTGCATCTCTTCCTACCCTGCCTCCGTCCCATCCTACTCTCCCTTCCTGCCCCTCAGGCTGTTTTTGACATTGACGGGATGATTATGTTATGTCAACAGGGGCCTGACAGCTGAGTGGCCAGCGCTTGGGATTCGTAGTCCTGTGGTCCGCGGATCGATCCCCCCCGAACCACAGGGGTAATATATGATCCTTCCTGGCGACCTGCAGGTCCACTATCTCTCTTGTACCCATGCTGTGAGTGGTAGTGGGTCCCATACCCATCCTGTGAGTGGTAGTGGGTCCCATACCCATGCTGTGAGTGGTAGTGGGTCCCATACCCACCCTGTGAGTGGTAGTGGGTCCCATACCCATGCTGTGAGTGGTAGTGGGTCCCATACCCACCCTGTGAGTGGTAGTGGGTCCCATACCCATGCTGTGAGTGGTAGTGGGTCCCATACCCACCCTGTGAGTGGTAGTGGGTCCCATACCCATGCTGTGAGTGGTAGTGGGTCCCATACCCATCCTGTGAGTGGTAGTGGGTCCCATACCCATGCTGTGAGTGGTAGTGGGTCCCATACCCACCCTGTGAGTGGTAGTGGGTCCCATACCCATGCTGTGAGTGGTAGTGGGTCCCATACCCACCCTGTGAGTGGTAGTGGACCCCATACCCATCCTGTGGGTGGTAGTGGTCCCCATACCCATCCTGTGGGTGGTAGTGGTCCCCATACCCATCCTGTGGGTGGTAGTGGACCCCCATACCCATCCTGTAGGTGGTAGTGGACCCCATACCCATCCTGTGGGTGGTAATGGATCCCATATCCATCCTGTGAGTGGTAGTGGGCCCCATACCCATCCTGTGACTGAGACTGCTTGTGGATGATATAAGGCTTGTGCAGTTGACGGCCGTACAGCGAACACTATTGGTATAAAGTAGAACATCACCCAGAGGGACGTGGCCGGATTAGCGAGCTGGACATTACCGGAAACCGAATAATTTTAGCGTGTGAACGGAAGCCGTCCGCGGCCACACGGCCCGGCCGCTCTCACATGTCGAGAAGCCTCAAATCTGAAGTGATTTATCCTATCTTGAGGTTATCTTGAGATGATTTCGCGTCCCCGCGGCCCGGTCCTCGACCAGGCCTCCTTTTTGTTACACACCCCCAGGAAGCAGCCCGTAGCAGCTGTCTAACTCCCAGGTACCTATTTACTGCTAGGCGAAGAGGAGCATCAGGCTCATAAAACTCTGTCCATTTGTTTCCGCCTCCGCCGGGGATCGAACCCGGAGCCTTAGGACTAAGAATCCCGGGCGCTGTCCACTCAGCCGTCAGGCCCCCTAGGAAGGAAGCGTCAATAATACTGTGTTTTTACCTTCCCTGAAGCACGGTCATTTTGACGATGTGTTCCAATACGTAAAAAGTTTAGTGAATTAAGTGGGATTAATTAAGTGTTGTGTTTTTGAGTATATTCTTGATGGCCAGAGATGTTGTTAATGTTTGGGTTGTGGACCACAACGTATACCTTGAACAACAACTTGTGGTGCAAAGAGTGGGTTGTGGTCCAAAGTTTGGGTTGTGGTTCAAAGTTTGGGTTGTGTTTCCAAGTGGTTCAAAGTTTTGAATGTAGTTGAAGGTAGTTCAGACTTTGGTTGCTTGAAGTTTTTTTGTATTGAAGGCAGACATTATTGAATGTGCTATATATTGGTTCCTCCTTGCACCTAGTTGTTGGGATTCATCCAAGAATAGGGTCCCGAGACCTGAAAAAGAATATGTACCCTCTACGTCATCGCTTCTCTTCTTAAAACAAACCTAACCTAACCTGTTGTAGCGTAGCCTAGCTTGACATGCAGGAGGCGTGCTACGTCACTATGACGTCACAACGTGCATGCCGAGACAGGTTTTGAACCCTGTTGACTTCAAGGCCACTTACGTTCCCTTGCTGTGGGGACCAAGCTATCGGCGCGGCTGCGTGAGATGTGTGTATTGTAGTACACCGTCTTCGGCTCACACCCTTGGCTTCTCTACCAGGACAGGACATAGATGCGTTGGACATGTTTCCTTTTGCCTGATGCATCTGTTCACCTAGAAATAGGTACCCGGGATTTAGGCAACTGTTGTGGGGTTGCAATCTGGGGGAGGTCAGTATGTTATGTTTTAAAAGGGTTAGACGCATTTCTCCACCTTGTGTTGTACCTCTGGAAGAAGTTGTGTCACCTCTGGAAGATGTTGTGTCCACCTCTGGAAGATGTTGTGTCTACCTCTGGAAGATGTTGTGTCCACCTTTGGAAGATGTTGTGTCCACCTCTGGAAGATGTTGTGTCTACCTCTGGAAGATGTTGTGTCCACCTCTGGAAGATGTTGTGTCCACCTCTGGAAGATGTTGTGTCCTCCTCTGGAAGAAGTTGTGTCACCTCTGGAAGAAGTTGTGTCACCTCTGGAAGATGTTGTGTCCTCCTCTGGAAGAAGTTGTGTCTACCTCTGGAAGATGTTGTGTCCACCTCTGGAAGATGTTGTGTCCACCTCTGGAAGATGTTGTGTCTACCTCTGGAAGATGTTGTGTCTACCTCTGGAAGAAGTTGTGTCACCTCTGGAAGAAGTTGTGTCACCTCTGGAAGATGTTGTGTCCACCTCTGGAAGATGTTGTGTCCACCTCTGGAAGATGTTGTGTCTACCTCTGGAAGATGTTGTGTCTACCTCTGGAAGAAGTTGTGTCACCTCTGGAAGATGTTGTGTCCACCTCTGGAAGATGTTGTGTCCACCTCTGGAAGATGTTGTGTCCACCTCTGGAAGATGTTGTGTCTACCTCTGGAAGATGTTGTGTCCACCTTTGGAAGATGTTGTGTCTACCTCTGGAAGATGTTGTGTCCACCTTTGGAAGATGTTGTGTCCACCTCTGGAAGATGTTGTGTCCACCTCTGGAAGATGTTGTGTCTACCTCTGGAAGATGTTGTGTCTACCTTTGGAAGATGTTGTGTCCACCTCTGGAAGATGTTGTGTCCACCTTTGGAAGATGTTGTGTCCACCTCTGGAAGATGTTGTGTCTACCTCTGGAAGATGTTGTGTCCACCTCTGGAAGATGTTGTGTCTACCTCTGGAAGATGTTGTGTCTACCTCTGGAAGAAGTTGTGTCACCTCTGGAAGAAGTTGTGTCACCTCTGGAAGATGTTGTGTCCACCTCTGGAAGATGTTGTGTCTACCTCTGGAAGAAGTTGTGTCACCTCTGGAAGAAGTTGTGTCACCTCTGGAAGATGTTGTGTCCACCTCTGGAAGATGTTGTGTCTACCTCTGGAAGATGTTGTGTCCACCTTTGGAAGATGTTGTGTCTACCTCTGGAAGATGTTGTGTCTACCTCTGGAAGATGTTGTGTCTACCTTTGGAAGATGTTGTGTCCACCTCTGGAAGATGTTGTGTCCACCTCTGGAAGATGTTGTGTCCACCTCTGGAAGATGTTGTGTCCACCTTTGGAAGATGTTGTGTCCATCTCTGGAAGATGTTGTGTCCATCTCTGGAAGATGTTGTGTCTACCTCTGGAAGATGTTGTGTCCACCTCTGGAAGATGTTGTGTCCACCTCTGAAAGATGTTGTGTTCACCTCTGAAAGATGTTGTGTTCACCTCTGGAAGATGTTGTGTCTGTGTAGAATTATGTGGGAGACCGAGTTTCAGCTCCCGGGCTCGCCTCTTACCCTTGGGTTCGACCGGGGGTGTTGGGTATATCATTGGTGCAGGGAAGCATGCATGCTGGGGGTCGGCCTTGACAGTGTGTCAACGTGGCTTGCACTGCGTCTTCCCCACACTGACCTGAGCGTGTTGGTGGCGCCCTCTGGCTCACCTGCCGAGTGCGTGTGTGTATGCACACGGCAGGTTAGTGTGCACACGGCAGGTTAGTGTGCACACGGCAGGTTAGTGTGCACACGGCAGGTTAGTGTGCACACGGCAGGGTAGTGTGCACACTGCAGGTTAGTGTGCACACGGCAGGGTAGTGTGCACACGGCAGGTACAGACAACCATTTCCGCCATCAACACAGGTGGGAAACTCAATTCAAGGGACATTAAATGCGTTCCCACCAACTTATGACTCAGCTTAATATAATAACATTTTCATATGAAAGGAAGCTCTTGCACGGCCTTCACTTTCCTCAATACACGACGAAAATATAACAATATTCTCACCAAAACAAATAGTAAACAATTAAGTGACCATAATAGTAAACAATTAAGTGACCATAATAGTAAACAATTAAGTGACCATAATAGTAAACAATTAAGTGACCATAATAGTAAACAATAAAACAATATATTACTTGTCTCGAAAATTTTTCTATATAGATGTTGCTGCTGTCTTGGGGTGTGTTCCTCAAGGTGTTCCTCAGGCTGTGTTCTCAGGGGGTGAGCTGTGGCTCTTGGGTCCTGCCTCTCAACCCTCCATCAACTGGTGTATAGAGGCTCACAGTTCAGCTGAGACGATGGTGTGAGGGCTGAGACCGTCCCTCCCTCCCAGCACACACACACACCAAGTATTCACATATATTTCAAGTTACCTTGAGTTTACCTTGAGTTGGCAGCCAAGATCAATGTCCCCTGATCTGATGAACCATCCGGCTGTTGAACATGGTTGCACGAAGTCTTAAGTGGCAATCATAGCCCGGTTGATCAGAAGATTGTCGAGTCTTAATCAGCCTTAATGTATCCTTGAACTACATATTGCACAGCTACTCCTCAGTAATCTGTATTGCGTATCCTGGTAATGGTCTTGTAAGACATTATTTCCCTGATGTAGACGTTGATGTATCTCTCCCGCCTTTCTTCTGTCTTATGGTGTATCTTATGATGTATCGTGTTATGTGTCCCGCCCGTCTTTCGCAAGCTTCCCAATAACTGAATGTGTTGTTGAAGAGATTCGGGCCGTAAATGTTCTTTGGGTGTTCTTCAGGTCAGCAATTTCTCCAGGATTGAATGGAGTTGTTGATGTGTTAAACTATTCCACTGTAGCAACTATGGCGTGTGTGTGTGTGTGGTGCGTGCCTGTGCGTGTGTGCGTGCGTGCCGTCGTGAGCCCTGGCGAGGTAAACCCAGTGTTATCCTAATTGCGGGAGTCAGTGTACCGCATCTTCCCACGCCCGTCACACGCCCCAGGGGCCAGGCACGCCTCTCACCTACCCTCCATCCACGCCTGGCTTGCTGTCCCTACACGCCTGGTATTCGTACAAAATATGGTGCCCCTTATTTTGTACGTTGTGGCAAATGCAGAGCCTGGGAGAGCTGGGTCGGGAGAACCCGTGTTCCCTCCCTCAAGGTCCAGGTACTGAACTCACTACTAACCTCTTACGTCCCTTCGGCTCATTTGTGCTTCCAGCGTTCACCTGTGTCCTCTTGTCCTCCTCTTTCTCAATGTGAAGAGGCAATCCTTGTCCACCTTATCTATCCCCCCCCCACGTGTCTGATGAGCTCACTCCCTCGGGTAGATCGTTCACATATGTTAGGAAGAGGACAGGACAGGTCCCAGGACAGAGCCTTGTGGGACCTCACTTCTTACATTCCTCCAGCTTGTAACCTCTCTGACTCTTTATTTTTTGTCCTTCAGATACTCCCTTACCCAGTTATGCCAGCCTGGTTCTCCATCTTGTACCAAGAGTCTGTCATGGGGAGCAGTGCCAAATGCCTTTCGCCAGTGTAGGTGGGTGGCGGGGCGTGTCAGCCAACCAGTTGGCGAAGCTGCGAAGTGTGGCGGGTGCTGGAGGCTACCAGTGTGGCTCCCGTACTTGTGGTAACGTAACCTTGGCCAGACTCAGGTAATTGTGCCCGAGGACAAAGTGTCAGGGGCGGGGTTGAGGGCCTCTACCAACATTCTTGATCTAACTCATTTAATGCTCAGTATTTGTCGAGGTTTCCAGCGTCCACGCGCTATACTGCTGGTTCCAATTACATTTTGCCTACCATTGCACGAGCCACACAGACAAGTGAAGGTCGAGGAGTTACCGCGGGACCTGTGCATCCTTCTTCAATCATGGCGGCGGCTTTGGTAGCATCTACCAAACAGTTTATGAGCTCGGGAGCGCCACGAGGTTGTCTGTGACAATAACAACTCTGATTTGCCAAATTTCCAAGCTCGTAAACTCTTTAATAAATACAGACTAAGCTGCCATGACCGAGGAAAGATGTACAGGTTTCGTCAGTGGACAGGTCAAAGCTTAATGAAAGCTGACCAACATGTCTCTCAGCCCCCACATAGTAGAAGCAACCAGGTTATGATGGGTTATAACATAAATCCGTGTGAGTGTAATATAGAAGGTATGGGAGGTTGTGAAGAAGGCGAGGGAATTATCAGGGGTGGAAACCGCCAAGCCATCACGACTATAGGGGGAGTAATTACTGGGATTCGAAGTTTCTAGTTAAGGAAAATTTGCATTTTTACAGAGTGGCAAAAGTTGAGCCCCGGGAGGCAGAGTTAGCGGTCCCCGGCCCTGGGAACCACACACCCCGCTCTCACTTGTATCACGGCGAAGGAAAAAATATGTTTAGTTTTGTAATGACATTTAAATAACGTCTGCCAGAGTAAACAGAGCGTGGCCTCTCCTCTCTGCTGCGGGAAGCTTACTGACCGCTGTCTTGTGGTGTGTTCTGGTAGTACCCGGTCTCCCCGCCAGGACCCGCAGGACCAGTACACGGTCTCCCCGCCAGGACCCGCAGGACCAGTACCCGGTCTCCCCGCCAGGACCCGCAGGACCAGTACACGGTCTCCCCGCCAGGACCCGCAGGACCAGTACACGGTCTCCCCGCCAGGACCCGCAGGACCAGTACCCGGTCTCCCCGCCAGGACCCGCAGGACCAGTACCCGGTCTCCCCGCCAGGACCCGCAGGACCAGTACACGGTCTCCCCGCCAGGACCCGCAGGACCAGTACACGGTCTCCCCGCCAGGACCCGCAGGACCAGTACCCGGTCTCCCCGCCAGGACCCGCAGGACCAGTACACGGTCTCCCCGCCAGGACCCGCAGGACCAGTACCCGGTCTCCCCGCCAGGACCCGCAGGACCAGTACCCGGTCTCCCCGCCAGGACCTCCAGGACCAGTACCCGGTCTCCCCGCCAGGACCCGGGAGGACAGATACAAGTCCAAAATGTTCAGTTATAATATATATGAGCGGCACCTGGCTCCTGATCCTATAGGACTTATAGATAGATATCGTTGACAATTTTGGTGACAAAATATACAATGGGAACGACACTAAATTGTACTATAGGGAAATATTTCTTTGTTTACGGTTTGGGTAGAAAAATAAGCCATTGTAAGAGGGTAAATTTACAGCACACATTGTGTTAATTATCTATTGAAGGATACCACAAACTTCCCGTTTTCTTCCTTCAAGCTTCTCTTTTGTTTTTATATATATCTATATCAGAGATATTGTTTAGCCAAGGTCGGAGGCCAGAGGGTTAGGGCTAACCTCACCTAACTTGCTCACATGATGCGTGTGGGGTATGGGAGTATCATAGACCAATCGGACTTAGCTCTAGGACCACACTTTAGGACATATCGTGAAACAGAGTGGGAGAAGGGGGGGAGAGAGGGAGGGAAGGAGAAGGATTAAGGGGGAAAACGTATAAAGGGAGGGAATGAGGAGAGAGGATAGCACGGGAGACATCTCCCGTCACGCAGGGTGCAGTCGCACTTCCACAGATCTCCAGTATCATCTATTGATACTGGTAATGGCTCAAAAGGGCCACCACTTACGAGCTATTCATGCCCGTGCCACCTTTTGGGTGGCTAATTAATCTTCATCAATCAATCAGAGAGGATAGGGGAAGAGACATGAGGAGTTGGGGAGGGGAGAGGTTGGAGAGGGGGGGGGGAGAAAGATGGAGAGGATGAGAGAGAGGAGAAAGAGGAAGGAGGAGATCGAGATGGGAATAGGGAGAGAAGAGAGAGAGAGAGAGAGAGAGAGAGAGAGAGAGAGAGAGAGAGAGAGAGAGAGAGAGAGAGAGAGAGAGAGAGAGAGAGAGAGAGAGAGAGAGAGAGAGAGAGGGGAACTTGTGATAGAAGGGGTTAGAGCGGAGACAGACCCGTGTGTAGCCAGATACTCCGTTTAGTATTTATACATTATATATATATATATATATATATATATATATATATATATATATATATATATATATATATATATATATATATATATATATATATATATCCTCTACACATTACAGGACGATAGCTCCCCCTTCATTGTACACCGCCATGCTAAACTTCTGTATTCTGTTTCAATTTTCATCACCTTACACTTTCTGGTGTTGGAATCCACTAGCCATTTTTCAGACTAACTCTGCAGTCTTTTTTTGGATTATCTTACAGTCATCATAGGGCTTTCTTGTCAATTTTACTTCGTATGGGAACCTCGACTTAATCTCCATAATACGGTCCAGAGAGAACTACGGGCTCACCATAGCCCGTGCTACTTGGAACTGTGTTCCAGGTAGCAAATCTTTAACAACAACATAAGGTCGAATCGTAGCGAGGAGCCTTGAGGACCTCCGCTTGTTACCCTACGCCAGTCCGTGGTCTTGGCCGGCACTGTAACTGTGCACTGATGCTCCAGTGTCACTCTCTCACGGTGCACCATTCCTTTCCCCCGTCCCATCCCTCTTCCACTTCCTCTCCCTGCACGTCAAGGTGTGTAGTTGACTCTTATTCAGATCTGTGTGTGTGTTTACTATTTGTGCCTGTAGGATTGAGCTATTAGCTCTTGGACCCCGCCTTTCTAACCAATCT
>NC_091175.1:21788002-21789158 GCF_040958095.1 Procambarus clarkii
CAGTGTACTAAAACTCTTGTTTGGGGCCAGTAACATAGTCAGTAGACTGACAAACGTTGCCGCAGTTCGGATATGACTTGGCAACACTTACACAGTAGTTATCCGGCTGCATCTCGGCTACCATCTACATACCATAAGGAACACGAACACGCAAAAACTAGTACTAGTAGGCATCCACCAGTCTCAGGAGACTATGGAGTTGCGCTCTGGTTGTCGGTCTGGAGTGGCCTCTCCAGGGCACAAAGCCTGGGTAGGTTGATACGGAGAAGGTGTTACCCATGCAGCAGGTCTCCTCCCCTCTCCACGGCGCTGAAAAAACTACAAGCAGCATGAAGAAGACTCTATAATGTGGAACAAAATACCGTGCAGCATACCATCACAGCGTCCAGGAGCAGCTCCACGGAACCTGTGAATACCAGCCAGGAACAAGAAGCACCAGTGTGTGGAACACGTACCATACGTTACAAAACAATGCTATAAAGATTACGGCCAAAGGAGGAGTCCCACTCTCACAGCTGGGGGCCCAAGAGCTTGGATCTACTCGAGGACAACCCAAGTCCCATAATTTCAAGATAAATTGTTGTCAAGAAACCCACCGTCCCACCCCATGCAAAAACACTATTGACCCTGACAGCTGGGTGGACAGCGCTTCGGATTCGTAGGTCTAAGGTTCCAGGTTCGATCCCCGGTGGAGGCGGAGACAAATAGGCAAAATGTTTCTTTCCCCTTAATGCTCCTGCTCACCTAGCAGTAAAACGGTACCTGGGAGTTAGACAGCTGCTACGGGCTGCTTCCTGGGGATGTGTAACAAAAAGGAGGCCTGGTTGAGGACCGGGCCGCGGGGACGGTAAGCCCCGAAATCATCTCAAGATAACCTCAAGAAGATAACCGTAAATATGACTATGAGATACGTTTATAAATTATCCGAGTATACATATGTGAATTCTCTAAAACAATCATATTTTGCGCATCCACATACGCTGGTATACATGTTGAGAACATTATAAACATTCAACAGCCTTGTCACAAGAGAGCAACACCTGCTTCCACACATCAAACACATATGTTGATAATAATTCATTGTGCCGGGGGACAGGCAGCCAGTATGTATATATATATACATATGTTAGACATATGTCGAAGTTTCCCCCCCCCC
>NC_091175.1:21789658-21869658 GCF_040958095.1 Procambarus clarkii
TCGACACATGGCCTCACTCAGGGAAACCTGGCCCCTCGGGACAGCCCAGGGATACCCAGCAGACTGGCAACAGGGAACACTCGAGGAAAGGGCGGGAAGGACGCCTAATCACGCCCAGACGACCAGACATGTGGTCGATGCCGGCAAGGCATGGGCCCCAAGGGCAGTGCCCAAAGGGTATAGAGCCACCCATGCCTGGCCACGTGGCAACGCCGCCAAGGGCTACGCCGGGCCGCCCTCGGGGCCCCAGGCAGGGCGCACACCTGGGCACGACACGCTGTGGGCCCCCAGGGCACGTACGGGCACGGCTGGACGGAGCCCCCCTGGGCGGAGACCGAACGCAGTCCGCTAGGGACGCGGCCCAGCACACGCCGGCCCTAAGCAATGCCACACAGCAAGCACAGCACCGTAGCGCCCGACACGGGCCCAAAAGAGCGCCCCTGCGCTCCTGGGAAGCTTAACAGCAGAAAGCCCGAGGGACTAGCTAAGGCGGCACACACAGACCGCGAGGGGACGGCGCTAGGCACACGCCACACTGGGAGGTCCTGACTAGAATTGAACAGAAAAGCCTCACCTTGGGGTTAGAAGTGTAGGGCAGGAGGCCCTGCCGGATCAGTCTGGGATGTCGAGGGCCCCATAATGTCCGTGAGAGAGAGGTCAGGTACCGAGGCAGCTGGCGTGATGTCCATCTCGTGCGAAGTCGTACGTCCGGAGAGTGAGTTGCGAGGGCAGGCGAAGTGAGGGCCGAGCCCCTCTTTACCCCAGTATTTATATGGCCCCAGACTGCCCACGCAACGCCCGGGACGCGCTGCGCAATTGTTTCTTTCTCCCCCATCAGAAACATCTCCGCTTGCGAAGCAGAGGCCATTTGTAGCACGTGGGTAAAGCACTTACAGCGTTGTGGTTCGAACAAAAGTCGTCAGTGATACAAGAGTTCTTACATTCTTGTACAACCATTCTTGTACAGCCATTCTAGTACTCATAGCATTTCGGGCATCTTCTTCACTAGAAGAAACAACAGGAACGTGGCAAGGGAGACCAGTTCTAAGTGGCTGCCGCACCTCAACAAGGCGGTATGATTTGCACAGCCCTCCTAAATCCCTTGCTACGTCTACTACCGGAAAGAATCCAAGATACGACGGATTTCCCCAAGAAAATTGCAGAAATTAGAGGCCCCGTCCCGAGAGGGCCCGCCTTTTCTCCATGGATGTGGTATCGCTCTACCCGAGCATACCACAGAGAGAAGCTGCAAAGGTAGTAGCATCTTTTTTTACAGGTAACAGAGCTAGAATCTGTTACCTGTAAAAAAAAAAAGTCTCCGTGGTGTTGTGGTAAGACACTCGCCTGGCGTTCCGCGAGTGCTTTGTCATGGGTTCGTATCCTGGCCGGGGAGGATTTACTGGGCGCAAATCCTTAACTGTAGCCTCTGTTTAACTCAACAGTAAAATGGATACTTGGTTGTAACAACGATTGTTCGCGGTGGGAATCGTATTCCAGGGACCTGCCCGAAACGCTACGGGTACTAGTGGCTGTACAAGAATGTAACAACTCTTGTATATATCTCAAAAAAATAAAAAATCAGACAGGAACTTCGAGACGCAGGAATATGGAGGACTCCCTCGAAAGAAACTCTTGAAGAGGCCATCTCCATGTGATGAGATGGCCTGATGGATGGTGATCCCTTTTGCAATTTGAAGACGAGCATACCGGCAAACCAAGGGTACAGCTATAGGAGCATCTAGTAGTGTGGCAATCGCTGAAATATTTGTGCATGTAGTGTTCGAGAGGAAAAGATCCCACAGGAAGGACAGACCGGCGGTATATGGACACTGCCTTTGCATTAAAGGCAGTGGAGTTTCTGATCGGGAAGGAAGAGACAATTGCGCACCGCGTTCCGCAAGGCACAGTGCGGCCAGTCTGGATGGCATAAATAGCGTGGGAGGTGAGGTCTCGCCCTCACTCCATTCCTGCCACGGTCCGCGACTCACGAAGTGCCCGCCCTCCTCCCCCTTTCTGCTGGCTGCCAGCTTTCCCTGTTTTGACTACGTCAGTCGTTGTTCCTCACATCTTTCCTCCTGTTTTACTGGGGATTGGGGGGAGGGGTGCAGCGCCGGTCCCCAAGTGTTCCGCTGTCCGGAACCATAGGTTCCGGCGAAACCTATCTATTCTAGGTCCGCGACTCTAGAGGTTGCTAGGGTCACTAGGACTCTAGTATTCTAGGGGTTCGACTCACGAAGTGAGTCGCAGACCGCTAGAATACTAGAGTCGCGGACCTAGAATAGATAGGCTTTGCCGGAACCTATGGTTCCGGACAGCGGAACACTTGGGGACCGACGCTGCACCCCCCCCCAATCCCCAGTAAAACGGGGATTGGGGGGGGTGCAAACTCTTAGTAACAAACTCTTGCAGAAACCTAATGGCCTATTGTCTAGAATTAGCAGTGAGGCGAATGTAACAAATCTAACTCCAAGTATAACAGTCAGGACACCATAAGTGAACAACATAACATAATGGTAAACCCTAGCTGGAAAATGTTAAATAATCAGGCGGCAGAAAATTACATAGAGACTGGGAAACCCTGATATGAATTTGGAGAAGAAAATAACCCCAGGCCAGAGGCCGTGCTGCCATACCATGAATAATACTGTTTAATCTATCCATGAATATTATTATCTTAATCTATTTAACTGTTCAGCTTTTATTACAAGTATCTTTACTACTGCCTAATCTATTTAAGTGTTCAGCTTCAGTTATGTCTTGTATTTACTCCGCTAGGTGCCTAGGCTCCGCGCTCCTTGCTGCTGTTGCTCTCCTCCTTCGTCAGTTTCTCTCCAGCCCTTTTCGAGCATTGGCTATCTGTCCGATATTCTCACTCACTATGGTCACTTAACTTTACCTTTGCATTTGTTTACTTGTGTATGTGACGGTTGCTGGTGCGGCAGCTGGGTCTCCCTGCCTGCTTTTTTCCCGTTAGTCCTACCGATGCTTACGTTTTCATCTTTCCGCAGTGGCGAGAAGCCGGATCACGCAGCAACTGCAACACGGAAGAGGGCTTGGGCGGCGTCGACGCGAGGACAACAGCGCAGTGGTGCAAGGACGCAGCCAGCCAGGGCCAGGACGAAACCTGCTCGTTTCGCTCCCCCTCCTCGGGCGGTTCGGATATGGACGGCGACCACACTTCCCAGAGGCCCCCTGCCGGCAAAGCGGCGGGTGGCACAGCGTCGCAGCCTCCACCCCTATCGGCCGACGATTGGACGACGCTGCAGGCGCTCATCACGCAGGCTCGGGGGCCCTTTCATGTCACAAGCCTTCTGGGCATGGGGACCACCGAGGCCGACCCTGCCGCAGGTGCCACAGCTGCCCTGCCCCCCTTCACCGACCATCGCCCACGGGCCAGGGCCAGGGGGCATACATCAAGGCGACGTGCGAGCTCCTCCAGTCTGTTCTTCTTCGATGAGTCCCCCGAAGAGGGGGACTCATCCCCTCCCCCCTCGCCCCCCCCTCTTACTAGCCCTTGGCCGGGGCAACTCCGGGCGACCCCGGGCTCCAGCATCCCACTCGTGGGCGTGCACGTCCCGCAGGCCCTTCGGGAGAAGGTCTGGGCAAACAAGTATGTGGACCTCAGGCACTTGCTTGCCTATGAGCGGGAATCAGGATCTTTCGAGTCCCACTCTGCGCCAATCCCTGACGCCCAGGCGGCTGGTAAGAAGCAGCCGCCCCTGACGCCGGATCAGTGGGTGCATGGCCTCGACATTTACGCGACTATCTACGTCGAGAAGCACCCAGCGGAGGCCCAGGCGCTGTTTACCTATGCACGTTACGTGAAGACCATGAAGACGACCCTCAAAGGCGACTGGATGTGGTACGACAAGGCCTTCAGGTGGGACAGGGAGAGTCGGACTGTTCATGGTTGGACTACAGGCTGAACTTGGAATTTCGCTCGGTGCAACGCATCGCCCAGGCCGCTGCTCAGCCGACGTGGCAGGGACAGGGCGACCGGCAGCCCTTACTCTCTCTAGCGCCCGGGCAGCAGGGCTCCCCCCGGGCTACTGCTTCGCCTACCACTCGAGGGGACCCGGCTGCACTTTCACCTCATGTTCATTCAAGCACTACTGCCCGCGCTGCCGAAGGAGGCACCCTGCCTACAACCCATGTCCTCCAGCACGGCCTCGCGACGAACTCACCCAGGAGCAGCGCCCCCGTCGCCACCCACAGGTTAGGGGTTCGAAGAGCTAGGCTTGACTCCAACTGGTTACGCCCCTCACTTTCTGGACTTGGCGGGGCCCTCAGCCACCTCTAGAAGGGCTTGCCGAACAGCGCTATCGCGGTCGGCAGGTGGGAGAGTGACGTTTTCCTTCCCAGTTCGGTAGCCGTAGTTGCTCTGCCACCCTGAGGTTTTCCCTCGCGGCCAGCGGGCACTCGCCCTTCGGGGGGGGGGGGGGGGGCCGGCCTCCTGGCCTGCGGGGTGGGGCAGCGCCGGTCCCCAAGTGTTCCGCTGTCCGCAGCTACTACTTTAACTTTACACCCATTCTACTAGTAAGCCCTACCTTAAGTCAGGAAATTCTTTCTCCTTATTCCCTGGCGGCACGGCCTCTGGCCTGGGGATATTTTCTTCTCCAAATTCATATCAGGCTTTCCAGTCTCTATGTAATTTTCTGCCGCCTGGTTATTTTCCATTTTCCAGCTAGGGTTTACCATTATGTTATGTTGTTCACTTATGGTGTCCTGACTGTTATACTTAGAGTTAGATTTGTTACATTCGCCTCACTGCTAATTCTAGACAATAGGCCATTAGGTTTCTGCAGAGTTTGTTACTAGGCTATAAGATTACTTTTATTTTACTACGGGTGTACAATTTAAGTTGTTTTTGTACTTTGAGTTAGCCACGGCTATGTTATACATTTGTTAAGACTTACTTAGAAGCCTTCAAGCACGCCTGTTTTACTTCTGCAGAATTATTTATCCTGTACTTCTACGTAATAAATTACGCCCCCATACTGTTGGTGTCATACTTCCCCTGATCAGAAAATTTCCGTTACAGAGACGACATCTTCGGAATAATGGAGGACAGTTTCCCGCTTAGAAGGTTTCTTTTCATGGTCAAATACAGTTCATGAAAACCTTAAGTTTACCCTTAAACACAGTGACTCCACGATAAATTTCTTAGATACAACAGTGTATATAGACCAGCTAACCAGGGATCTGCATACGAAGGCATGCTATAAACCGACTAACCTTCACACGTATCTGAGATTGAACTCTAGCCACTCACTAGCCATGAAGAAATCACTACCCTACTCACTTGGACTCAGACTCAAGTGGATTAACAGCAAAGAAGAGACGCTATATCTCTGGCTTGATGACTTATGGGATATGTTCAGGAACAGAGACTACCCAGGGACAATAATACATGCGGCCCAGGAGAAACTCGGAGAAAAAAACAAGGGCAGAGCTATTCAGACTTAGAACACAAGAGATGGATCCTCCCAACCCTTTTCTTCCCCGGCCTTGCAGCACAGCTTAAGATAAAACTCCAGGAAGTATGGACATGGATGAGGGAAATGTACAGTGAACATCCATCCTGGGTAAAATTCCCACAAAACCCTCCCATGATCGCCTGGAGGCGAGGTAAGTCTATAAAGGACCACCTTGTTAGAGCAGGTGTGCAGGTAGATTATCTCAACTGAACTGGGGAAGAGGACCAGCCCCAGGTTACAGGTCAAAGAAATGAAACCTACGGACCCTAACCTAACCTGACACAGGTTTAGAGTGTGACCTGGCTTGAGGTGGAGTATGCAGAGTGGTTAGGAGGGGCCTACAAGTACAAGCCAGTTAAGCAAAACCCTTTTATCCATTATAGTATTCTATCATTTATTCCATGTGCCTGTAATTTCCTTGCCAGTCTTTCATGTGGTACCTTGTCAAAAGCTTTAGCAAAGTCCATGTAAGTTACATCTTCCGGAAGCACTTTATCTGAGTAGCTGGTTGCTGTTTCAAAAAATGTGAGCAGGTTTGTAATGCAGGATCTATTTTTAACAAATCCAAGTTGCATTGATTTTACAAGATTATTCACAGTGAGATAATGAATGATTCCCTTCCTTAGAATTTTTTTCATGAACTTGCAGATGTTTTTTTTTTTAAATAGGGGTGACACTTGCATAATGTATTTTACAATCTAGGGGAACTATCCCTAGGCTCAGATTGTCTGAAAAGGGAGTTTCAGTGGTAGGCATACAGTAGTTCATCTGCTAGTACCTTTAATACTTTGGACTGAATTCCATCCACACCTGGGACTTTTGAGTCTTTTAGTTCTAAATGATCTTCATGATTATGTCGCACATTATGGGTCTATTTATTTATTTATTTATTTATTTATTTATTTATGCATATACAAGAATGTACATAAGGAATGTGAGGATACAAATATGGTAATTACAGTCTTGTAAAGCCACTAGCACGCGCAGCGTTTCGGGCAGGTCCTTAATCTAAGAAAATTTTAAGGAGGTAAATACTTGCAAAATTATAGACAAAAAATGATAACAGATTACATGAAATGAAAAAAAGATGAGAGAAAATTGTAGGTACAGTATATTAAAGCACATAGGTAGCTAAGATTGATTGCAATGACAGCTTGAATGGTAGTTGACAAAAAAATTGGTAGGCATAATACAGCAGAAACAATATAAGATTGGTTGCAATGACAGCTTGAATGGTAGTTGACAAAAATTGGTAGTCACAATACAGCATATGGCTAGCACATAAAAGAAGACAGCAATGAACACAATGATAAGGTTGTTTGAAATTACATAAAAATTAGGAGATTGGGTAACACTAGGTACAGAGCAAATTTAAAGCTCAGTGTAGGAAAACTAAGAAGATGAAGTTAGGTACTTTTTGGTTTTGCTTTTAAATAAGGCAAAAGTTTTACAGTTTTTCAATTCATTAGGGAGTGAGTTCCATAAACTAGGTCCCTTAATTTGCATAGAGTGTTTACACAGATTAAGTTTGACCCTGGGGATATCAAAGAGATATTTATTTCTGGTGTGGTGATAAATGGTCCTATTACATCTGTCCAGGGAGAGTTTCAGAGCATGGTTTGCATTTAAGAACAGGGTTTTGTAAATGTAGTTGACACAAGAGAATGTGTGGAGGGAGTTAATATTTAGCAAGTTTAGGGATTTAAACAAGGGAGCTGAGTGTTGTCTGAAAGCTGAGTTAGTTATCATTCTGATAGCAGATTTTTGCCGTGTGATGATGGGCTTAAGGTGGTTTGCAGTGGTAGACCCCCATGCACAGATACCATAATTAAGATAGGGGTAAATTAGTGCATAATATAGTGAGAGGAGAGCAGAGTTAGGAACATAATATCTGATTTTGGAGAGTATACCAACTGTCTTAGAGACTTTCTTAGTTATGTGTTGAATGTGGGTGCTGAAGTTGAGTCTCTTGTCTAGGAATAGGCCAAGAAACTTGCCATCATCTTTATTACTGATGTTAATGTTGTCTATCTGTAGCTGAATTGCATTTGATGATTTGCTTCCAAATAAGATGTAGTAAGTCTTTTCGATGTTTAATGTTAGTTTGTTCGTTGACATCCATAAGTGGACTTTTTTAATTCATTATTCACAACATTATTTAGTGTATGTGGGTTGAGGTTTGAATAGATAAGAGTAGTATCGTCAGCAAACAGTATAGGTTTGAGAATAATAGAGACATTAGGCAGATCGTTTATATATATAAGAAATAGAAGAGGTCCTAAGATGCTGCCCTGTGGCACTCCAACGGTAATTGGTAGAGTGGACGAAGTTGTATCATTGATGGTTACATATTGGTGTCTGTCACTAAGATAGGATCGGATGTAGTCAAGGGCAAGGCCTCGGATTCCATAATGCTGGAGTTTAAGTAAGAGGTAGTTGTGATTAACAGTATCAAAGGCTTTTCTTAGGTCAATGAAGAGTCCAATCGGAAACTCATTTTTGTCAAGGGCTGAGTAGATAACGTCAAGGAGACTAATGATTGCATCGTTGGTGCTCTTTTGGGACCGGAAGCCAAACTGGCAGGGGCTGAGTATGTCGAATTTTACGAGGTAGGAATAGAGCTGTTTGTAAATAATTTTTTCAAATATTTTTGATAGAATGGGTAGATTTGATATTGGTCTATAATTGTTTATGTCCGCCGGATTGCCTCCTTTATGGACTGGCGTTGCTCTTGCTTTTTTGAGGATATCAGGGAAGGTGTGACACTCTATAGATTTGTTGAACAGTAGTGCTATGGGTGGGGCAAGGGCATGGGAGGCTCTCTTGTACACAATGGACGGAATTTCACTGGTGTTCCCTGCCTTGGTTTTTAGAGAGTGTATGATGGACACAACATCTGCCGGGCTGATTGGTGAAAGGAGAAGAGAGTTTGGATAGCTGCCTGAGAGATATGTGTTAATATGTGTCTGAGTCTGTGGGATTTTACTGGCAAGATTAGCACCAACCGATGAAAAAAACTATTAAATTCATTTGCCATTTCTAAATCAGTTGACGGTATATCCCCATCCTTGTAGAGTTTTATTTGGTTATGTGAGTGTTGCTTAGTTCCTAGGATACTAGAGATAGTTTTCCAAGTGTTTTTCATGTTGCCTTTTGCTTCATTGAATCTATTCACATAATATGCAAGTTTTGCCTTTCTTATGATACTGGTAAGCATTGATGAGTACCTTTTAGCTACTTCCTTTGAAACTAGGCCAATCCTAACTTTCTTTTCATATTCATGTTTCTTGTTGATTGGGTTGAGAATGCCACTTGTGAGCCATGGATTGTTTAATCTTTTGTCAGTTACTTGCTTTGTAAGAAGGGGACAATGAAGGTTGTAGAGGCTTAGAGTTTTGGAGAGGAAGAGGTTAGCTAATGAATTTATATCATGGGTATTATTGAATTCAGAATCCCAGTTAATATTGTGAAGTGCCTCTGTAAGATTGTCTAAAGCTGATTCACTGTGTAGCCTAAATGAAAGTTTCTTGCTTTTTTGTGGTGTTATGTCCATGTTCGCTATGAGAAAGGTAGGATAGTGGTCAGTTGTTCTGTCGTAGATTATACCAGATACAAGGGGAGCTGTTATGTTTGTCCATATGTGGTCCAAGGTAGTGGCTGATGTTTGAGTGACTCGGGTAGGTTTGGTGATAGTGGGGATTAGCATACAGGAGTTCATGCTGTTAAGGAAATAGTCAACTTGAGAGCAATTTTGTTGACCCAGGTCAATATTAAAGTCTCCTCCCAGAATGATGTGGTTTTTGTTGAGATTGTTGTTTATAATAAGATTCCTTAGGTTGTCTGAGAAAGAAGCTATGTTAGTATTAGGAAATCTATAGATGGCTCCAATAGTCAATTCTTTATTCGTTCTCTTCACCTCCTTCGAACATCTGTAGGTAATGGGATGTCACCTAATCTTTCTAGTGTGAACACTTACATATTCACTCAGTGTATTTGGCTACCCAAACCATGTTTGGTTTGGTGGACCAAGCTCTCACAAGTCAAGCCTGGCCTTGGGTCAGGCTAGGGGGAGTTGAACAACTTATCAAAACTCTTTTTACTACTGGGATCATCTATCTAGTTCCCATTCTTTTCTGTCTGCTTTTTTGGCACATACTGTATTTTTGAACTCAAAAATCAAATCAAATCAAATATTTATTCAGGTAAAGTACATACATACAAGGCGAGATACAAAACTGATGGATTTATAGATAGAGCTAGTACATACAATGCCAAAGTCACTATTACGTAAAGCGTTTCGGGCAGGTTCATAATAACCCATAATTCAGTGATGACCACCGTGACATTTTCCCATGATACTTCCCTGCCATGATCACCTATCAGTTCCCTCCAGGAGGTGTTTTACCTCTCATTCCCTTGATAGTCTCCTTGAGGGTAATCTTGAAACTCATCTTCATGGACATTTATGTTGGTTTCTATAATTGTAATACATCTTAGAGGGATAACAAACATCTTAGTATGTTAGACAAATAGGCTAACAATGCTTGGACAGCTGGTAAAATAAACTACAATAAACTATTAACTTTTATTGTCATTACATGACCATACTATATTAAACCAGACTGGAAACTATAACATTTAAGCCTAATATAAAGGCCCCTTTTTATGCTGGCTCTGTAATACTGCTGTAATATAATTAAAAAAATATATAAGTGGTAGAAATGGGAACACAGGAAAAACCATTCACAAGTCTCATATATTATATAACAAATAAGATAATGGAAACTACTTGCCAGCAAAATTAACTTGAAAATGAGGCACTCTCTTGTTTTAATCACCCAAAAAGATTGAGTCATTTAAATGCTCAAAGCCCCTAGAATGCAAATCTGCCATCAGAACATGCATTTTACACGTATCTGAAACATGAAATATTATGAACATATGAACATATGATAAAACTATAAGGACTCTGCTAAACATTTCATCTCCATTGACTTCATAAAGAGTGCAATGAGAGCTCAACCCCATAAAGCGGGGCAATGGGACTGACCCCCAACCTACCTGTGACAGTTGCCACTTGCTCACAAGTCACCCTGCAAAGTTTAATGAGGCTAGCCCCAAGCATCTGGTCTCCAACTTTGGACAAAGGAAAATACACACCCTATTTTATAAATATAGATTATGACTAGAAACTTAATCACATTTTTTTCTGTAGAGGATCTTACACTATTGGAAGTAGTTTCTGCTTTACATTAAGTTTGCTTTTCACCAATGAAATACGACGAATGACATCTGTACAGTATTGTCACTTGACACTGGATGCAAAACTAATTCAGAAAAAGGTTTCAGCAGATCAAAAGGACAGTGTTCAAGTAAATTCAATTAAATTCAAAGTTATTTTTCCTACAGTACACAGGTAAATACACATTGCTATTGCAATTTCAGCAATGTGAGCATCAAGTATCTAAACACTTTTTTTTTCTCTGTTACTTATAAACAGTTAACTGCAAAACTTTGTAAGTGATGGAAGACTAGGAGTGCTTATGACCCTCTCTAATATTTCTTATAAATTAATTTACCTGAATTTATCTGAAGGCCACAATTTACCTAGTGGCCTTGACAACAGCAGGAAGCCAATAGCTTGTCCTGATGCTTTTATTGAGCTAGATTTTAAAATTCAGCAGTGTTTTGGCATTTACGGCTTCAGTGGGTACACGGTTCAATGGGTTTATAAACCTATGGGTACAAAGGCATCTCCTGTATTTTTTCCTACATTGTGACTTGTTAAGCTTGAAACCACTGCTCCTTGTTTGTGCTACATCTGACCTTTTAATTAAAAAGTGGTCTAGATCAATATCCTCCAAAAATGTTCATTACTATATTTTTAAGTTTCAAGATAAGCCCTATCATGTCTTGTTTGCAGTGTTGTCAGCCCTGTAGACTTCAACCGTTCCTGGTATAAGAGTCGACTTAGTTCTGGGATGATTTTTGTTGCCCATTGTTGAACTTTCTCCAAAGCAGCTATATCTTTCTCAAGATGATTGGATACAATAAACCAAGTAGGGGCACACCAGAGATTTATACAGTTTAATAACTGACTTGTTTTCCTTTGAAGTCAGAGGGTCATTTGACTATTCCTAGGGTTTGACTAGCTTTTATACTGCTGCTCCCACTTGTTATGCAACTTTCAGTGATTGGTGGATTCTTACTCCAAGATCCTTTCCTCATCAATCTGCTGTAAGGTAATGTTGTTAATTTGGTAGTATTGGTTATGCCCCACATGCAAGGTCTTGCATTTTCCAAGTTGATAACCCTTTGCCAGTCTTCTGACCATTTGTGAAGTTCATGTAGATTTTTTCATATGGCATCGATATCATTTCATTTGGCAATATACCATAACTCTTAGTGTCATCTGCAAATTTGATCATGGGGCTTGTAATATTCTCATGTAATAAGAGTCACTGATGATTATAACAAAAAGGGTTGGCCCCCAAAATGAACCCTTGTGGTAACCCACTTACCACACTTCCCCAGTCAGATTCATTGCTGTTTAGGACAACCCTTTGCTTTCTTTGTTTTGGACTTCTCGAGGTTATCTTGAAATGATTTCGTGGCTTATTGTCCCCGCGGCCCAGTCCTCGATGAGGCCTCCTTTTTGTTACACACCCCCAAGAAGCAGCCCGTAGCAGCTGTCTAACTCTCAGGTACCTATTTACTGCCAGGTAACAGAGGTGAAAGAAACTCTGCCCATTTGTTTCAGTCTCCACCGGGGATCGAACCCGAAACCTCAGGACTTCGAATCCGAAAGAGCTGTCCACTCAGCTGTCAGGCGCCCAGCTGTCAGGATAAAACCGTAGTTTTATCCATTCTAGTATTCTACCATTTATTCCATGTATTAGTAATTTCCTTGCTAGTGTTTCATGTGGTACCTTGTCAAAAGCTTTAGCAAGTCCATCTACTGTATACTACACCGCCCTGGAAGTCCTTTGTCTGAAAAGTTGGTTACCATTTCTAAAAATTTGAACAGGTTTGTAAGGCAGGGTCTATTTTTAACAAGTCAATGTTGCATTGATTTTACTAAGATTGTTAAGTACAGTATTATTACTATATAAATTTGGTCCCATCCATAGCTCTATGCTGTAATGAAAATAAGGATAAGATCAACAAACCAGGTTTATTTATAGATACAGCATATATGCTTAATTCCTGTCAGAAAAACTATATGACTGTAATGGCTTGACTTTGGTTTATATGGCTGACCTTTCTATTAAGTTTCTTCTACCATACATTGTACAAAATCCATAGTAAAGAAAATATGTGACAGATGCTACTGAAGATGATGTATTGTAAATATAATGTGCATTATGTTTGATAACAGTGAAAGGCAGGGTGTGCTTTGTCCAGAAATCACCACTACAGTTGGGGTTGGTCTCGACTCTCATCCGAGAATCCTGGGTAGGACATAAATGGTTGTGCATTCTTCCTATTACCTAATGCCTTTATTTACCTAGCAGTAAATAAATATCTGGAACTTGGTCAACTGGTGTAGAGTTGCATCCTGGAGAGGCTCAGTAGTTTGACCTTGGGAGGACTTAAAGATAAACTTTCATTTTCTCTTTCACACACACACACACACACACACAGTGTCTGTATCTCAAGAAGCACATTAATAAGCTGGAAAAGGTGCAAAGGCATGCTACAAAATGGCTTCCAGAACTGAAAAACACGAGGAGAGGCAGAGAGGCATTAATATGCAATATTTAAGCTTCCCACAGTAGTGGGAAGGTTCTCACTATTGGTTTTCACAATACTAGCAGAAAAGTCTCACAATACTGACAGATGAGTCTCACAATACTAGCAGAACAGTCTCACAATACTGACAGAAGGGTCTCTCAATACTAGAAGGTTCTCACAATACTAGATAATAGTCTCACAATACTGACAGAAGGGTCTCACAATACTAGCAGAAGGTTCTCACAATAGACTAGAATGTGGTTCTCATTTTAGATGGTGACTGATGATACAATCGAGAATTTTGTTAAAACAGAGCAAATGATAGTTGTAAGCAGTTTATTCTATAATAAATTATATTCATTGATCAACAGGAATCTTCTGGGTGGATTAAGGGTCAGTTATCAATAAGAAAAAGAAATGAAAGGGAGGAAAAGACAAAGAGAGCAAAATGGTAGATTGCATTCTAAAGAGGAAGTGATTGACAAAAGAGGGAGTGATTGACAACTGGTCCTACAAAAGAGGGAGTGATTGACAACTGGTCCTACAAAAGAGGGAGTGATTGACAACTGGTCCTACAAAAGAAGGAGTGATTGACAACTGGTCCTGGTCCTGCAAAAGAAGTAGTAATGTACAACTGGTCCTATATACAAGCAGAAATAATTGACACCTGGTTCTACAAAAGAGGAAGAAATTGACAAGTAATTAGCAACTGACCATACTCCTACAAACATAGCAACAATTAACAACAGTTCCTACAAAACAGGAAATAGTTGATTAAATGGTCCACTAAAAGAAGAAATCTTATAATTTATCCTACAAAAAAAGGACCAACTGGGTACTCACCCTACAAAAGAGGAATCTATTGTCTAATGATCTTACAAAAGAGGAAGTGGCAACTAAATAAAAAAAAAAAGATGCAAGATATATGTACAGTGTTATTCGTGTATATAAATATATGGTATCTTTCATACTGGCGCACATTGGTTCCTTACACAGGCTTGTCACTACGGTTATTCAGATTAAGAATTATAGGTTTGGCAAGTAACTGGATGGGTGAGTACACGAGTAGTTTTGTCCAGGAGGACCTCAATGGGCCTAATAGGCTAACAGTCCTGGACAGTGTTATACCAAAATGGCTGGTAATGCCTTATAACCACATGCCCTATAGCAGCCACATTCCCTGTAACAGCCACAACCACATTCCCTGTAACAGCCACACCCTCTCTGTAACAGCCACACCTTCTCTGTAACAGCCACACCCTCTCTGTAACAGCCACACCCTCTCTGTAACAGCCACACCTTCTCTGTAACAGCCACACACCCCTGTAACAGCTACACACCCCTGTAACAGCCACACCCCCTGTAACAGCCAGATACCCCCTCCCTCATAACAGCCATACCCCCCCCCCCCCACCATAACAGCTACACACCCCTGTAACAGCCACACCCACCCCTCCCCCACAACAGCCACACACCCCCAGTAACAGCCAAATATAGGGGCTCGTACAACAGTCAGTGGTTATACAGAACTGCCATTAATTGATTACACTGCAGAACACATCAAATTATATATGGAATATGAAGATACATTTACTATTAAAACGTAAGTGTTTTCATTACATTTATTTATACAAATTCTTTGAATCTTGTTCTAGTGATGTTTTATTATTTTAGCCCCTACTTTTAACAAATGGAACCCCTGAAATCATAAATTATACATATACAGTGTATTATATATATATATATGTCGTACCTAATAGGCCAGAACGCACTTATCGGCCTACTATGCAAGGCCCGATTGCCTAATAAGCCAAGTTTTCCTGAATTAATATATTTTCTCTAATTTTTTTCTTGTGAAATGATAAATCTAACCATTTCATTATGTATGAGGTCAATTTTTTTATTGGAGTTTAAATTAACGTAGATATATGACCAAACCTAACCAACCCTACCTAACCTAACCTAACCTATCTTTATAGGTTAGGTTAGGTTAGGTAGCGGAAAAAGTTAGGTTAGGTTAGGTTAGGTAGGTTAGGTAGTCGAAAAACAATTAATTCATGAAACTTGGCTTATTAGGCAAATTGGGCCTTGCATAGTAGGCTGAGAAGTGAGTTCTGGCTACTAAGTACGACATATATATATATATATATATATATATATATATATATGTCGTACCTAGTAGCCAGAACTCACTTCTCAGCCTACTATTCAAGGCCCGATTTGCCTAATAAGCCAAGTTTTCCTGAATTAATATATTTACTATAATTTTTTTCTTATGAAATGATAAAGCAACCCTTTTCTCTATGTATGAGGTCAATTTTTTTTTATTGGAGTTAAAATTAACGTAGATATATGACCGAACCTAACCAACCCTACCTAACCTAACCTAACCTATATTTATAGGTAAGGTTAGGTTAGGTAGCCAAAAAAAGCTAGGTTAGGTTAGGTTAGGTAGGTTAGGTGAACGAAAAAACATTAATTCATGAAAACTTGGCTTATTAGGCAAATCGGGCCTTGAATAGTAGGCTGAGAAGTGCGTTCTGGCTATTAGGTACGACATATATATATATATATATATATATATATATATATATATATATATATATATTTGTCCCCTCTCGAACAGATATTTTCACTAAACAAATTTGTTTCACTTAACAAATTATGAAATTTTTGTCAGCTAATTTCTACAATATACAGGCAATTCATAACAAAGAATAGCAGTCCATTCAAGTTGAACAAATATGTATTCAGCCGTGTTGGTGAAAATATATACAGTATATAAGATAGAGACACATAACAACCGAGACATACGAAAAAATAATAGGATAACTTCAAAACTTTTCCTGGTCCCAGTTCCAGGGAATACAAACTTCCCCATCTACCATTACAGCATAGTAATGTGTAATCCATAGACGTGCACCTGACAGGAGCGGTGAAAGGCGGTAGGCGGAATCCAAAAGTCGTTCAAGGCACTCTATCATCATATTTGGCATTACAGAATCGTCATTTTCTAAAAATTCTAATCCAAGTTCTTCTTTGCACTTTTCATATAAATCTTTTTCTTTGTCTCGAATACTGAAATGACAAATGAAATACAATCTCACAATGTATTTATCTGCTTAAACCTTCATTTCTCATGTATTTATTTTCTAAATGTAGATTAACATTTAGAGAAATCCACTTTCCAAAACATTACTTCAATTTTTATTAGGCCGAGATATTTTTATTTATATATAATGCTGAGATTTTGTTTAAGAAAAGCAGATTCATTTCTTACAAAGTACAGTACAGTATATACTGTATTATGTTTGACAATGTCTACCTCATGACACCCTTTCTGGTAAAAAAACAATTAATGCTAGAAGACATACGTTTACCTCACACAGAAGTAAGGATGGCAAACATTGATATGTATAATACAAGTGGCCTTTGATCTGTACATGGGGAGACATTCCAGTAATAAATGGTAAATGACAAAATTGCTCAACTCGAGCTTAAAGATAAATACATGGCAAAATAGGGCTTTGTTCCATAAACCTGCAGGTCTAAAGTGTAGCTACTCAGAGTATACATTAGGGAAAATCCTGAGGTGACCTTCCCATTAGAATAGAATACAATACAATACAATACAGTTCTAGATGGTTTGGTTAAGTAGACAAAGTTTATAAAGCTGGCAAAAACAGAGTACAGAAGTGGAAAGTTAAAAGGTAGGAAGACAGAACAATGTGGAAGAATAAGGTGTTATGTACACATAAGAATGTTTAGTGGGAGATGGTGTCAAGGAAATAGATAGATTTCTTATGTTCATTAGATACTATTATCTACAACTATGAATGCAACAACATTACACAAGTTATCTATCGATTACTGCTACTGCTATAAACAACAAAATAAATAGGGTACAGTATGTATTCTATCATCAATGAATATAATAATGTTTTAAATCTCTTCCTGTTTACATTAAATTCAAACCTACTTCTTCCTACATACCTTTCATAATCACCAATTATCTTCTCTGCTTGCTCCATATTTTCTGTAATGAAGTTGACGAGTAGCCATGGCGGACACGAGGACGGAGCTAGAATCTGGCCAGTTGGAGACAGCATCAGTGGACCAGCGGCTCTACAAAATAATAGGCACCATAGGTAAATAATCCATTAAAAAAAAAAAGCGAACACTAATTTCTCTTCATAAATGTAAACCTGAGCATAGTACAGTGGTGTATGTCCTTGGCTCACAAGCGAGGGACCCGGGTTCAATCCATGGGCAGGACAGAATCAATTTGGTATGTTTCCTTTCACCTGATGGATCTGTTCACCTAGTGGTAAATAGGAACCTGGGAGTTAGGCAACTGTTGTTGGTTGCATCCTGGGAAAACTTAGTAGTTGGCCAAGGGAGACTTTGATAGGCATAAAGTACCGATTTCCTGTCCCCTGATAATTAGTTTAGTTAGGAATAACTTAACTAAAATAAAATAGACATCATGTAAGCTTATAGCTTATTTATTTTTTAACATTAAGTGCCTTACCCCCTCACACCTTTGTAAAAAAAAAAAAAACAGTGTTGAATGTAATGAAATGCCATTTTCTGGGCGAGACCCAGAGGCTTCCCGAGCTATACCGGGCTGATGTGTATACAGTATATTAGACTGTGACAACAGTCAATCAAGGGAGTTCTAAGCCTACTGGGGACCACAAACCAGAACCTGGCCCCCTCAGAGAGACACAAGGAGCAATGGCCTATAGACACCCCAGTGTAGCTGGAAGCAGTCTATATCTGCCATCTACCAGGTCAGGCACCTAGAAAGGTACGAATTACAAAACAAACTACAGCTGATTAAAAATTGCAAACCGAAAGTCAAACGAGCAAGCAGAACTCCCCAATCGGAAAACAAGCAAATAAGCATGATATCACCATAGCCGCCACACTGCAGTCTGCACAGTTTCCCCCTTCCCTGTGAGGGGGTAAAGATGATGAGTGTCACCCTTAAGACAATGGGACAGAGCAACCTTCAAACTCGCTCAAAGTGAGATGGGACTCAGAGGATGCATCCATTGGACCAATGAGCCCCAATGGGGGTTTCCAGGGCCCTTAGATTGACTACTAAGGGAAGCACAGGCAAGATACTGCTATCCAGTTATCCCAGAACTACCAAACAAACAAGCAAAATGCTGAACCCCTGCGACGTGTGCAATCACGAGGACCTAGTGGAGGACCACCAAAATCATACAAGTGGTCCTACAGCCAGACAAGGCTGTAGAACCACTTGCATGACTTTGACCCACACCAGGCAAAACAAAACAAAAGAAAATAAACACCCTGCAAAAGCACAACGTCTCCAGGAGGATCAGAACTGGCCGCTATGCGTATTATAAGACAGTTGCACAGTACTTTGCACCCCTGCCAGCGATGATGCTTCCTCCTACCCAAGGCCAAACAGGGGTAGAAAAAAAAAGCTGACCCCAAGGCCGGGCAATCTCCAAGCAGCATAAAAAACCTGCGGAGGTAGCCCCCAAACAGTTTGTGGAAGGTAACCCCAAACTGCAAGGGCAGTACTTACAGGGCACATATTGAAGGGAACCCTAGGCGCATGCAGCCCCAGTACTTCTGGAATAACACCTCGCTCACACACCACCACACGGCACAGCACTGCTTAAGGATTGGAGCCAGAGTCGATAGACCCCCATATGAGACAACAACCTCAGAAAAGGGGTTGGGTGGCCGGCACAGGAAGTCTGGGGTCTCCTCTTAACCCTCCGGGGGAGGGGGGAAGCTGCACAGACAGCAGCGTAGCGGCTGGGGTGATGTCATGCTTGTTTGCTTGTTTTCTGATTGGGGAGTTCTGCTTACTTGTTCGGCGTTCGGTTTGTAATTTTTAACCAGCTGTACAGTAGTTTGTTTTGATATTCCAACCTTTCTGAGTGCCTGACTTGGTAGATGGCAGATATAGACTGCATCCAACTACATGGAGATGTCTATTGGTCATTGCTCCTCGTGCCTCTCTGAGGGGAGGGCCAGGTTCTGGTTCGTGATCTCCGGTAGGCTTGGAACTCTATCGCTTGACTGTTGTCATGGTCTAATATATACACATCAGCCCAGTATAGCTCCGGGGAGTCGAAGGAGCTCTTCACAGAAAATATTTTTTTGTCTATTTTTTTTTTTGTTTTTGCCTGAAAAGCTTTGCATAATAGTGGCTTCATAGATTGTGCAACTCCTGTCCCGACAACTTGTACATTAATCTTATGTCCTTTGTACACACATTCTTTTGAATAAGCATTGTATTGTATTATATATATAACCAGTAATTGTCCAGACATATTGTTAGAGTAATCAAGATTTCACATGCAGTACTTACGATTCTACCACAAGCTGTAGAGAAGACAGTGTTTGTGGCCAAGATTTTGGGAAGCCTTCACGACCTTGATAATCTCCAAGGGATGTAACTAGACGTCTAAGATGCTGAATGTAATGTTCCACAAGCACAAATGGTTGGTATTTCCTGAAATTCAAATACATTTATAAATTTAAGGAATAATATATATTTCTTACACCTCATGAACAAAAATTTTCTGCAAACAAATATTACCAGAATTTTACTGTCTGCATAAAACAAACTTCAGGCCTCATTTATTTTAGAGTCAACTTTATCTGAAGATAATAAAATATGTACGCTATGTATATGCAAACTGTATTATCATAGCTGTATCCAGTGGATTCTTGTACTGTATCAGGATGGTATCATTAGCAGCTTACGCTCAGATGAAAATAAAAAATCAGTTGTCGAATGTAATAAATATCCTTTCTGATGGGGAGGGGTGGGGGCCCTCAGGAGATATGCGAACACACTGATACTGTATAGCAAAGCCTTAGGAATTACACCAGACTTCCGAGACTCGTGCTGACCCACCAGAAGCCAGGATCAGACTCTGGATCTCTCTACAAGGTGATTTTGGGAATTTGAGATCTATTCAAAACTGAGAAAAAAACCCTGTTGCTAGCCACTTTGCTCAGCTCCTCACCTTTCTGGTTACATCAGGCTCTTGCAAGTCAGAGACTACAGAATACCAAAAACCAAAACCTGGTCCGTGTACACCGGAAGCTCCCAGAACAGTCAGCAAGCTGATCTGGGGGCCAAAATGCAACACTGACTTACACAGGAGGGTTAATGTGGTGGCTGCCTGTTGCTATTTCACCATGGAGAACAAAAAAGAAAAAAAGGGGATTCACCAAGGGAGGAGGAAAGCATAAGTTCATGACCTCAAAGGAGAGGGAATTAATGGTGGGGTAACTCTACCCAGAGCCACTAAAGCCTAGCACAGACCAGAAACATATACCAGATAGACCCAGCAATGCACTATTTGAATGCCAAAACCCCAAACCTGAATATCAGCCAAAGTCACAGTTCCCCAGAAAAGTGGACAAAGTTGCATACAGTACTTCCTCCTTCCATCATGGATCCTGAAGGTAGACCGCAGGCTGGTTAGACTTTGATACTGCACATGACCTACGTGAGATGGGCCCTGGAACAAGGGGGCCATGAACACCAAGTCAACAAACGTGTCCCCTGAAACATCTCAAGTTGTGTGCAAATAACAGTGGACAGCTCCAACCAGATATAAGAGATGATGCACCCCTGCCAAGCATACCAAGTCATATCTACCAAAGGACTCCCTTCGAAAGCAGATGCTGTATCTCATCCTTAGCCAGAAAAGAAGGCTGCAAAGGAACAGAACCCCTGCTTCCAAAGAGGGTTCTCAAGCCAGACAACCAGTTGCAGGTAAAGAAAAAATTTCGAGAAATAAAGTCACAGACCGAAGATGAAATGGAAAACTGAGGAAATGAACTAAAAACCAAAATCAGTCAAGAGATCAAGAAGACTAGGAGGAGAATGACCAGGCTGGGGTGAAAGAATGCATGAGAATTTGCAAAATGGCACTGACGAAGTGTCATCACCAAACGGCAACAAAAGCACCTCTGCTAGAACTGAGCAATAAGAGGTGAAAGTACTGTATTCAGTATGAGGTGCCCATCCGAAGAACACCCAAGACAAAAAGAACAGTACCACTGAGATAAAAATGGAGAGGCAACGAAGAGAAAGGAACAGAAAAAAGGATTACTAAGAAACTTCATACTGTTGCCATAACGAAAGATGCAGTTGGAACACTAACAGGGCAGCTACTAGAGGAACATGCAGATGGTGATAGTCCAGGATAAATAAAAGAAAATGCGAAGATTGGAGGAGAGCCTCAATCAGCAAGGAACGACTCCGGCCCAATCTGCTGTAAGAAGCGGAGATGTGGAAAATGTCATGGGTTCAGACAATGAGCTAGAAAGACTTGGAACCACAGCTGAGCCAGCCAATAAGGAAGCAGAAGACTATTCTGCCTGCAAAAGTCTCCAGTCTAGACAACAGAAGCAACAGCTGAACTAGTAGGAACAGATAAATGAACCTTCACCAATTACAGTTTAGCTGAAAAGTATCCACAATAAGAGTCTTGTAAACGGGGAATGGAGCCACGTAGGAGGGAAGCCACTGATTCCACGCTGATAGAAAGAGGTTCTCCGATTCCTGGTGGATGACGTAACTTTTCAGGGATCTGCCACACATTTCGTGTGTCTGATGGACATCATTGCATCTGTGCAGAACCACATGTTGCCTGTCTGTATGACCCCATTTCATAATCAAGATGCATCCTCAGTGGAGACCATGTACATAGATTGCAATTAGGAGATTATACTTTTGTTTCCTCCAGTCACACTCCTGCTTCGGGTCTTAGAAAAACTGGATACCGCTTTTTTCTGGGCAACATGATTTTGCCTGGCTCATAGTCAGTTCAGTCTAGGTTTCCTTGTGTTCTAGCCATGTGTTCCAGTCTGTTACCCTATCATGCTCTGTTTCTCTTGCAGTAAATTGAGTGGCTGTATTCATACTGTTCCAGACTCTTTGCCAATCTTCATATATGGAGTTTCTAATTCAGATCTATTGCAACTTGTATAGCAAATAGTGGCAGAGATCTTGCTTAAACCATAATTCAAGCAATATAAAGTGGCTTGGTGGCTTGACTTGCACTGCACAGTTTTTGGTCTTTCACTAGGAGTTGATTCTCTTTGTGGCAGTGCTTGTCATACTTCACCTAGATTTCAAGGAAAGATATCTTATGCAGAACACAGCATTGTTGCATGCTCTGGTGCTTGGTTTGGCAGGTAATTGGCTACTAGATGGAGACTTCATCTGGCCTTCTTATAAGATCACAAAGGAGAACTCCTACAAAAGTGTTGAAGACTAAAGGTTGGTCAGAGCTTATCTTACCTTAAGGGCCAACCAAATGACTGTGCTCAAAAACATGTTTTCCATATTTGTAGTTACATGAGAATAATGTATAAATGGGAAGTTTTTTACTGTATGTAGTAACTGTTTAATAAATTAACTAAATACTGTTAAGCTACTTTTCTACCAACAGAGATAGGCAAAATATGTATGACCAAATTCAAAATAAATTTCATAAAACATTTAAATTAAATATACTGTAATATATATACAGTAAGATCTTCCAACACAAGCTTCCTGAATGGAAGAAAAATCTTACCGATGAGTTACTTGAATCTCTCGTAAAGCATTTGAAACAGCTTTCTGCATGCCAGGAATTCGCTGGATCATTGGATCTTGCTCAGGAAGTTTGCATATAACCTATAAATATATGCAACTTGTGAAAAATCATAATCTGAATAAACTTCACAAATAATAGTTTTTGTTTCTGGACTGCGTACTGCCTGCTCCGTATCTCCCTCAGCTTATGTCATCAACACTACCTTGCTCAGACCCGGTGATAATCACAGCCCACTGGGAACAAACACTACACATCGTCTTGTTCCTTCTGAGGGGATTAAAGATCAACCCACTATTGAAGCAATTTGCCCACAAGAATTTAATAGTAGTAACAAAATAGAGTACTCAATCTCCCTTTGAGAAATGTTTGGATATCACTGAACTACAAAATAATACTCTTTAACAAGTTCAGAACTCGCCACATTGTCTTTCCCTATTACCACCCAGGTGTAGCCTGACCTACCTTGGTGAGGCACTCGGTTCATTATTCCGCCTGGAGCTCAGAACAACACAGTTACATAGTTCTAGTGGAGACTGCTGCTATACAGTATCTCTATCCTTTGGACTTGAAGACATCCATGTGACTGTGGTTCAATCTTAGAACGTTGTTATGGCTACATGGTCGTGGCCTCACACAAACAGGTACTGAAAACAAGCACCAGTGACAGCCATCCACAAGTACGTAGTTTAACCAAGTAAATGATTTTTACCGTATCTTGCGCCTTGCTGTCCAAGTGTCCCAACTGACAAGGGGAAGGTGGGGAAGAAGGCAACAAGCATTCTGAGATAGGAACTAGATTGCAGCGTGTAGATAGATGTTCTCAGGTAGATTCACTACTTTGTATCTTTGATATTATACATGTTTTAGATTGAGGATAGTGTGAATATTTCTGGTATTTGTTAGTGCATATTTTGAACAGTGATTCAGCTATTTGATGTGCTTATCACATGATTTTGCTGCTGCTAACATTTTGTTTATTATTTCAAGGCTTCACCTAATGTTACAATTTTGACATTATAATAAACAACAGTTAAAAATATTATATAAGTCAATCATTCTTTGTTCCTCCACACTGGCAATATTGTGCTGGCCTGTGAGGGCTGTCAGCACTTGCTGAATTATTCATAACAGTATATTCATGTGCACGTATGATACTTATATTGCACATATCTTCTGCCATAGTCCATTTCAGCTTTTGTTTCAGGATTATCTTTTCTGGGCCCTGTAGCAAAGACTTAACTACCACCTGGTGGCAGTAGGGCAAAACAGTTTGGCAGTTGTTAACTCGTTACAAAAACTTTGCTTGATAGTTCAATAATCTTCCAACATTTCTCAGAGAGTGGTTAAGTGCTTTCTGACTGCCTTTAAAGTCTTTGTAAGTAGTTCACCTTGATAGTTGGCTGATATTTGCTCCCCTTCATGCTCTCTACCCTATGGATAGGCAAGACATTATATTATTATGCCTGCCTCTGGTAGATTGAGGTATTGAGACAAATTTGGCATAGATGTAAAATTCCCCTAAGGTGCCAATGACATAATCTGAGAGCAACTACTGAAATGCTACTAAGTGACATTTAATTCTATTTATAGCAATTGTAATACAGTAGCACACAAAATTTCACTTGAAAAACTACAATACTAATAGATAGAATTGTATCTAAAGCATTTTATTATATTCATACAATGAGTCAAAATAGTGTAACTGAAGATATGTGACCAAACCACACATCAGAAAATAGAAAACGATGTTGTTTTGGTCCATCCTGAACCATTATCAAGTTATTTAACAGAAGAGAGGAAGGGACAAGAGTAAATAAAGAGTGAGATGAGAGATGAGCAGGTAAGAGAAAAAGGTAAGAATACCTTTCATCCCAATCATTGAATAGGATGAAAGTAAGAATAAGAAAAGGGGGAAAGAATAAAAGACAGGAGCAAAGCTTAAGTCTGCATGCTTGATACCTGCTTGATGGGGTTCTGGGAGTTTTTCTCCTCCCCAAGTCTGGCCCGAGGCCAGGCTTGACTTGCTCACGTTTGTTAAGAAGGTTAGAGCATTTAAGTACTGTATGTACTGTACTGTGAAACGGAAGAGTCAACAGCAACAAAGTTAGGGCTAAGGTTCATGTTGGGCATGTTGTGTATGTTGCTGATTTGACAAGACGACATCTGTGCAGAGTAGAGGCAGGAAATATTATTTTTTTAGAAGACCAACAATCTATAGGATGATTAGAGTCCCTAACATGACAGAAGAGTTGAATTCTCATTGTCAAGGACAGCTAGGAAACCTGTACTAAGGCTTAACAAGGTCTCAATAAACATAGGCCAACTTGTTGGAATAGCTGGAATTTTTTTAACAGAACTGGAATTTTTTTGTTGGCAGAATTGGATTTTTTTTTTGTTGGTCTGGTTGTTTCTCCCTGTTTTGGCGGTGTTGGATTATGTAAGCAGAATGGTGGTCCTTCTGGCTCCTTGGTGGTTGGCCCGGCCTTGGTCTCTGGTGCTGCTTGCTTGGTATCCGACTTGGGCATTTTCTGTGGCTCTGTCTTTTTCAGAGGGTGGGCCTGGTTTTGTACTTTGCTGGTCTGATTTTCTTCACCACTCTTCACATCTGGTGTTATGAAGTGTGTGGATCACCCTCTCTATGATGATCAGGTGGTTTGTTAACACTTTCGCGTGCCCGGCAGGCGACACGCCGCGCACCACAAGGTAGGCCAAGTGTTGATCATGAGCTCACAAACCACTCAAATGTTTATAATCTTTTCAGCTTTCTCATCTCAATTTACATGCTATGTCATTCATATTGTTTGCAATATGAATGAAATTGTTGAAACTATCAAACTGTTTGCAATATCATGGTGCACATTTTAAACTCAGTCCAATAATATTCAGATAAAAAATGTAATTTTTACACATTTATTAATCCGCACAGTAAGCCGAGCGTTGGCCACGAGCGTACAAACCACTCTCAAATGTTTATACTCGTCTCACCTTTCTCACTACCTTTTGTACTACATCATTCATTGTGGTATCAAACTGTTCGCAATATCATGGTGCGCATTTTAAAACCAGTCCCATAATATGCGGACAATAAATGGAAATTTTATAAATTTATTAATTGATGACGGGGTTAGTCATCAAGGCCCCTGCGTATTTTGGTTTTATGACATCAAGACCATCATCAGAATTCAAAAGTGTTAAGAGTGTCTCACCTGCAGTCCTTCCAGCGACAGTTTGTGTTGGCTTGACATACATTCCTCTGTTTTACCCCTTCAATGTCAAAATGTTTCCAAACTCAACCATTTTCATTTCAAAACACCAAGAGTGATGAAAACATTAAAAATCATTAAAATATAGCCTAATTAATAAAAAAAAAAAAAGCACAACTCTCAGATCCCCTTAGGGTGCTCGGCGTAGTACAGTGGTTAAACTACTTGTGCTAACAAGAGATATTGCAAAAGTACTTCTGAGCTTAACAAATATTTTTTACAAAAGATAATTTATAACTGTAAACAACCGACCTTTAGCCATTGATTGCGAACTTCAGACGTACTAAGAATGACATTTCCCTCCAAACTCACACCAGTTTCATTCCCAAAATGAATTGCTCGACCTGTTGATAAAAGAAACCTTAATACTGTATCTTCAATATACTTCCTGCTGCATAGTGTGTTACTGATGCCAAATATGGGTAGATACTTTCATATACTGTACAGTGCAGAATAATCACAAAAAACATATGATTCGGTTATGAGTAAGTATCCACTATGTTCTGATGAAAGTTCCGAACGTTTTCGTGTTTCAACACATTGTCAAGAAAATAGGGAAGGATGACATAAGAGTTTGGGATTATATACCCAACTATGCCTGGCTAGACAAAAAACCATAAGCTAAAACATCAATTAGTGGAGGTGAGATGATTAAGTGGATATTAACTGGGTATTCTTTCATTCCTACACTATTTTTATACCTTTCACAAATCTTACCAATTATAAAGATATTTAATTTGTATAATCATGGACTGATATTAATATTATCTAATTTACTACTTTTTTGATAAATGATGATTTAATAATATTTCTTTCAGTAACTGATTTACAATCCACAATTTTGCATGAATTAACTCATTAAATTGAATGATTTTAATCTCTTGAGTGAAAAAATAATGCATTGCACTCTTGACCAGTTCTTATACTATGTTTATGTTCTTTTATTCTCTGGTCATGATACTCATCCTGTAACTACACTTAGGGAATTAAACTCTCACACACTCATTCTCACATTCACATTCTCACAATTTCACTTTCTCTCCCACATTTGAAAAAGTGCAATGACATGTAATCAAATTTTTTCCAACCCTAAAAAAATAAAGAGAGCCACGAGGAGAGATCCAAGGCTTTAAACACGCCAAAGCTAGTAGATAGAGAGCAATGAGGCGATATGATCACCTTATACAAAATGCCTTTACTAACTGGACTAAATCCTGTTGCTGATCCAGCCCTAGATTAATCAATAAGCATGTGCTTAGGGGTTCAAGTAAAGAGAGATCCCCAAAAGTTTTTTTCCAGTGCCAGATTTACAATTGACCATGGTGCAGTGTGTTGTAGCTGAACCAAGACCCATAAAATAGTGGCCCATAATAAATTAAAAAATATTCATACAGTTTTAATATAATTATAGTATGTAATGTATCTTCAAAGCAAGAGGGCAATGGAATAATAGGCATTTAGTTTCATATAAATAATGATATCGATTCATTAGAATATATATATACAGTATACAGTATTTTACAGTTTACTATCGTTTCTATTTTAAATTACATATAGGGTATATCGGGGTGCCATAATCTCTTCGCTGCTTAGGGCTTCAAAAATTCTTAATCAGGCCCTGTGCTGGTTTTTGTTAGGTCCTAGTGAAATAATTGTTAATAATTAATAATTGTTAGTGCCTGGTGTGGTACTGAAGGTTTGTAAGTTCCCCAGTGCGTAGCTCAGGAAAATGCCAAAGGGGCTCTTCCCAGAAAAGATATGATTTGATGTATATATGACTTTACATGACATACTGTACTAACAATCTGGGTTTCACTGCATCCTCCTTTGAAATCCAAAATTTTTCTGAGAAATTTGAATTTCTCAGGAAAAATCTAGTGATCAGATCTGATCTGTTGTTTAGAGCAGTGGTTCCCAAACTCTTTAGGGGTCATTTCCCCTTTTTCATATAGCATCCTTATCAATCACTCAGTATTAAATTTCTGTTTACCATCCTGTGAGCTCACTCTACTACAGTAGCTGGTTATTTACCCCTTACCCATTGCATCAAAACCAAAGGGTAGGGAATAAAGCGCTGCTTCATCTTATGGCCCCTTACATATTGCAAAAAGGCCTCCCCCCCCCCCAATGGAGCAATGACCCCCAGTTTAGGAATCAGTGGTTTACAGGATTTTGTTAAACGGAGGGGCCAAATTCTTGTGGGTGCATTGTACTGAACTGCATAACTTAAACTACATAACATTATATAGAAATCTTACAATTAACATTAGTCTAATAAATAAAGTGTGTTTACCCTGCAAAACATCCTTGATTTCCTGATGATGTGTGGTTAAAGCTATAAGTCCCTGAAGGCATCCTCGCAGGTGTGTTAGGCCAAGTCCTCGCTGCCAAGACAAGCGAGTCAAATTAAGCTCTTCTATCAACCAAAGTCGAAGTCGTATAATATCTTGACGAACTGGTTCACTGACAGCTAATCTTCGCTCAGCTTCCCCCATATTCTTGATGAGCCAGGAACTGCATTAATAAATTATAATCCAGTTCAAAGGTATAATGCTTTAATACTAAATTTTTTTGATCAATGACACAGGAATGACATGTAGCCATATGAAATGTGCAATATGAAAAATATATAGAAGACTGAAAAATAGAAAAAGAAGAAACGCATAAAAGATTGAAGTGAACGATAAATACAGATTTTTCAAATAGAAAAGTATTTGAGGCTCTAAAACGTAGACTAGAATGGCAGAGGAAGAGTATTTGGATTTATATAAGAATAGAATAGAAAAATCATAGGAAAAGTATTTGGAGTTTTGTAAGAACATAATAGAATGGCAAGTGAAACTTTGTGAAAACCATTCCTGCTGGATAGAAAGACAGCAAAGTGGGAATTGGTAAAATGGAGATAACATGAAGAAAAAAAACAATTAAATAGTGAACAAAAGAAGACAGTTCGATATGGTTCGTATGAAGGCAGTGACTAGTGTATTGTGTACGGGGGGAGGCAATAATTACAGGCTAGTGGATTGTATACGGGGGGGAATGGGGGGGAAGCAATAATTACAGGTGTGTGTAATGAGTATAGGCTTGTGCAATGAGGACATGTTGTAGGAAATATATACCAAAACAAGTTACTGTATATTTATATATTTATACAGTACCATGTTTTAGGTAGTAATAGAATTCGGTTTTTATCTTGGGATAACTGACTGGTGTTAGCAACTTTACCATACTGTACTATGGTACTTTTCTTTGCTTGGCAAACATTTTTAAACAAACCAAAAACAAAAAAGAAATTTTAAAAAACATCACAGAAAGCTTACTATAGTTTTTCTCTCCTGGCTGTATAGAGCTCATCTTCTGGGTTGAAGGGTCTTGTGCTATCATAAAATGGTCGATGATAGTTTATTTTCCTATCCGGCTGGTGCAGTGTCTCGGGAAGATTATCTACATATTTGGTAGGAAGATCAAAATCACTAAGAATTCTTTGCACAGTGTCCCGAGCTGATGTTTTATTCAGCTTAAGTGCTATTGTGTTTAGGGTACCTGAAAATAAAATTTCCATGAACACAGACATGGTTAATGATACATACTGATGATGTTCCAAAATGAGAAAATGAGCAGTTTGGAATTAATGAAAATGCAGTAATCTCAGATATACACCTGGTCTCTGATATTTGTGAAGGATGCAGTTTTTTAATTTCCTGCATATACAGATACAGTACTGAAAATACAGATATTAAACTTAAGTTTGCATATAATGGGAAAAAATTATTTTCCAGAGATTTAAAAAAAAAAAAAAAATATGGAAGAAATCCTTGAGTAGCTCTCCAAGCTTAGCTCTATTAGGACCCAAACTTAGCCCAACACACGAGGACTTTGAAACCTATCCATTGCCTACTGGGAACCAGCAGTGGCAGCTCGCTCATAGGAACCGCTGAACTGTGGTCCCCACAGACACTCACTGCCAAGTGTATGACTCCAACCTCACACTAGAATAATAAGGAACAGACAAATTTGTCATAACAAAAAGTCTTTATAGTGTACAGGTATGTTATTTTCAATGTATTTACTGCATAACCAAATTTTGAACATTTTCATTAAAACGAGACATAAATAGAGGTTTCATGCTATATGATAGTGAAGCTTGCAGTGATGCAGTCTCTCCAAGCTATTTTTCCACAAGCTGCCACTGGGAACCAGAACCAGAACCAGTCTCACTTGTGTGAGAACCAGACTCACTCGACGATGCAAGAAGAGCTTGGGATCAGAGATTATCCACACAACTAGGGGAATCCTACCAGAAAGCATAGGCACAACAAAACAAGCAATTATTTGAAGAATATTAGGTACTCCCAGCAAAACTGATTTTCCAGGGAAAGTCACCACTTAGCTGAAAATGTGAAGCAGTTAGCAAGTCCTGCAGGGGCAGGTGTTGAGTCTGTGGCACCAGGTAAAAGCACAAAAGGGCAACAGGGCAACACCTTGGGAGACCCAAGCTACCATCTGGTGGTGGGCAGGTGCGTAACAGTTAGGGTATTTACCTTGTAGCATTAATCATTCACCTTGCTGACCTTGGGGTGCCTAATTTCCATCAACTAGTCACCTGTTTCATTGTGTGTACTTTCTGGTTGGTTTTTCTCAATTTTAGATTTATGTTCTGGTTAGTAGTAGGCAAGGATTGGTCTCAAAGGCATGGTGTGTTTAGCTATGGCCTGACAGTACCAAAGTTAAGTTTTAGAGGAAAAACTGACGTCCCTCCATGCCAATAATTTTATCCCCTTTTTATATATATAAATTAATGTGTAATTATTCACCATATTAATATGATCAAACTATATGTACAAAACAAAACGGTAACAATATTCTCAATATTTTTTGTTTTCAGATAACTATAAACACAAACAAAATTATATAAGAAATATTAGTTGGAGCCCCGCATAATTTAACCAAAAATTAATATTCATACCTTGTGTTTTCTTATTCTTGACATAGAACTGGAGGCTAATAGGCCTTGGTTTCTCATGTTTGATGAGAGAATCGAGATGGCTATTGAGTACCTTGAGGGAAGCATCATTAACATGTTGGGCTCTTGGATGCTGGCCAAAAAGATCCGGATGAACAAGAAAGTAGAAGGGCCGTAAGGCAGTTGTCACTTGAGCAGAAGACAAGTATCTATGAGAGTTCTCAATCTCATATGAAGACTTTCTGAGTAATCTGCAGGTTACAACATACCTGAAATAGAGTTATACAGCCTTTATTTCCAGTTTACTATATTCTTTCCATAATACTATACTGTATATACGGTACCCGTAAATACAAACATACAACTAAACTTTTCATGTGCTAATACAACACAAAAAAGTTTAATAGCCTTGTGAGAAGCTCATTTATGACCACATTTTATTAATTAAATATATTTCTTAGCTCTAAAAGTTTCATAAATTGCAATAAGGCAAGTTTAACATGTCAATACCAGCAATGCTGGTATTGGTATTTCTCACATTTCTCACCCAGGCAGGGTTATATTGTACAGTATAAGGACCTTGGGAGCACTGAGATGGAATCTATCCAAAGTTATCAAAGGCTCTTGGTCTGTATACAAGCTCAAGTAATACAGATTTAAAGTAACAACACACTCTTGATCTAATGATGGGAATTCTGGACACCAATCAACCACTCACAGCCCCCACAAGGCACACCTAACCAGTGCCAGGTAGAAATGCTGTATCCAGTCTGAAGCAGTTCTCACTAATCACTTCCCACTTCCATCCTGAATAACTATAGAAAAGTGATGGATGAATGGGAATGGGAGCAGCAGAGGTGATGTTGCAGTGAGGACATAGTTACGTAGGCAGCGATGGTGAAGTAGTAAAATGGTCAATGTAGATAACTGTTTTTTCTTTATTTTAAAAACATGTAAATACAATTAAAAGGCAAGGTACCGAAGCACCAGAACATCGGAAACACAGAATATATACAAATAAAAGTAGTAAAGCTGAAGAACAGAATCTGACTTAACTTTACACAAATCACAAAACAAAGCACAAAAACAAACAGGAAAACAGAAAAAGTACTGAAACAACTTCACCCACCAAACAACATACGTACGGGTACAAAATGTCATCAAAACACACAAAATTAATATATATAAGGGAACTTGACATCACAGATGCAACAGAATATTCACAAAATAAAAGTACAGTACACATAAGGGACCCCTACACACAGAGGCCGCAACCACCCACCAAGAGCAAACATAAAACGCTAAACTGTAATGCCAATCCTGACCTCAAAAGCTTCATAGAAGGTTGTAACAGAACCCATGAGCACCACGCCAGAAATAAATACAGTTTTGATATTCCTAGAGTATGACTTAATCAAACTAGAAATGCTCTACAAATCAAGGGACCCAGATTGTGGAATGACCTTCCCAACCATGTTAAAGACTGTACCTCTCTCAACCAGTTTAAGATAAAAACGAAGCTATACCTAATAAATTCCCTGTAACCTACCTTACCCCTCTATTGTCAACCAATGTCTTTTTTTTAAAGAGTGCTGCTTGTCGACAGAATTGTATTTGTGCTGCTTTTTCAGCTATGTTTTCATTCCATGTTTTCATTTTACTCTTTATGCTTAATTAGTATTAAGCTTTAGTCATTTAAGTTTTTCATGCCCGAAACGCTTTGCGTAATTGTGGCTTTAGGCATTGTATGTACTACCCCTAACTATAAATCCATCACTCTTTGTAAAATCTCTTGTATGTATGTACCTTACCTAAATAAACGATTTGATTTGATTTGATTTGATTGATTTGAACATACCAATTGGAAGCACAGCTCCAGCACTAAGGTAACTGGTGACCCCCCAACATTGAGGTTACTTTCTTTTTTTTCTTTTTTTCATAAAATAAGTATACAAATAAAAAATAAAAATACACCAAAGCAACACAGCTAAACCCAGAGAGCACAAAACACAACTCAAGGATAAACATGAATGTATACCAATACAAAAACTGTGTACCACAACATAGTATACACACAAATGACCCTGACACATCCCACTGCAGTACCCCTCAAACAAAAAGGGACACATGGAAGGCAAATTATCCCATACAAACCACATACAAAACATAACACAATGCAGACTAGAATACAAAATCACCACCTAAGCCTTAGGGGCCCAGCCAATCAGTACAAGTTGTAACCCCACACAAGGAAGCAACACCAGCCTCCAAAACGTCCTCGGGCATTACACACACAAGTCATAATAGCATGATGCATCAAATTAACAAATCCACAAGGGCCGTGACGAGGATTCGAACCTACGTCCGAGATCATCCCAGACGCTGCCTTTATCGACTGAGCTACGACATGGTCAAAAAGAGTTGAAACGAAGTTGTATAATGAAGTAAGGGTGAAGAGGGAGAACGGCCTATTGACATAGGTCGAGTGCATGGGGGAGTTGTGTAAAACCCTGGTTTGTGTCTCGGAGAGGCTGCAGGATCTAGTAAGTTCAGTAGAACTTCGGTTTCAACTCTTTTGACCATGTCGTAGCTCAGTCGATAAAGGCAGCGTCTGGGATATCTCAGATGTAGGTTCGAATCCTCGTCACGGCCCTTGTGGATTTGTTTATTTGATGCATCACGCTATTGTGATTTCTATGTGTAATGAAGTAAGGGCGAAGAGGGAGAACGGCCTATTGACATAGCTCGAGTGCATGGGGGAGTTGCGTAAAACCCTGGTTTGTGTCTCGGAGAGGCTGCAGGATCTAGTAAGTTCAGTAGAACTTCGGTTTCAACTCTTTTGACCATGTCGTAGCTCAGTCGATAAAGGCAGCGTCTGGGATGATCTCGGACGTAAGTTTGAATCTTCGTCACGGCCCTTGTGGATTTGTACACTTTTTTTTCTTCTGAACCCATGAGGAGATATCAACATTTTCTATTATATTTGTATAACATTTCAAAGTTCAGACTAAACAAGAAATCAAGTATTTCTCCTTGTGTGTAGACTTACAACATGACGCAGATAAGGCGACCACTCTAACCATGTCCAATATATGAAAAATACTCACTGGCAAATTACACCTACCACTTGGACAGATGGTATGAGTATAGCAGCGACATTAATAAAATTTAACAGCTTTTTTCACGAATTTTATAGCAATAATTTCTTATTTTTCCTAGGGACGGACAGAACCAAAACACAGCATCAGCTGGCGTAGGTAAACAATCCTTGAACGGCTACTTGTGCCGACTAGTTACCTATTTCACTCTGAAGCAGAAAACAAACAATAATAATAATAATATTTTATTTAGGTAAGGTACATACATACAATAAATTTTTACAAAGATTGGTTGACTTATAAGTAGAGCTAGTACATACAATGCCTAAAGCCACTATTACGCAATGCGTTTCGGGCATGATAAACATAAATGACAAGCTTAATACTAATTGAGCATAATGAGTAGATGAAAACAAGAAATGAAAACATAGATGAAAAAGCAGCACAAATACAAATATGTCGACAAACAGCGCTCTTTAAAGAAAAACAGACATTGGTTGACAATAGAAGGGTAAGGTAGGTTACAGGGAATTTATTAGGTATAGCTTCGTTTTTACAATAACAAACAATAATAATTAAAAGAATAGAGCCGCAAAATGATACACAAACATAATAATAACGGGACTCTTTATTATAATTCACTACAACGTGTCCAGCGTAGGATGACAAAGTTAATTCCGCAAATTAGAAACGGTCATGTGGGTCTCGGTAGTGCAGTCAGGTTCATTCTCTAAGCATAATCGAGAATTCCGGGTTCGAATTCCGATCGGAACAGAAATGGTTTAGCACATTTCATTTCACCTAATGCCTGTCATTTCACCTAGCACTGAGTAGGTACTCAAGAGTTGGTCAGCGTGTTGTGGGGGTTGCAACATCCTGGGCGGGGTCTAATTCGGCCTTGGAGGCTGGGGGTGTGAGGGTGTGTAATTCGGCCTAACCTAACATAACTCCACAGTTAGAACTATAACTCCAGTCCCAGAGAGCACTCAGCATTCTTATTGAAATCTTGAATATGTTACATACCGAGTCGCTTCATACACTCTTAATTGTGCTATATATATACAAAACTCTGAACTGTCATACTAATCCTGACCTCAAACGCTTCCTAGAAGGCTGTAACAGGGGGTAATACACGAGAAACAAATATCTATTTGATCTCCTAAATGAGATTAAAAAACTGTACTACTCTCAACAAGGTTAAAATATAAAAAAACTGCCTAATTAATATTATGTAAAGAATTTTACTTACATTTCCTCATCCTTCACGACAATGTCTTGCCGTTATTGTCAACACTACTTGTTATATGTGTATTATATTATATATTTGTATTGCTGCTAAGAATTGCAGTTTCTAAATTTACCTGAGGGCCACTAACTCTAGTGGCCACGACGAGAACAAGAAGCCGGCGGCTTGTCCAAGGTCCCCCAATTTGCCTTAATGATATTTTCAGTTGTATTTTAAATTTTAACATCTTTTTGTCATTTACGGTTTCGGTGGGTAGGCGGTTCCATGGGTTAATAACTCTGTGGGTGAAAAAAGCATCTGTTGTCAGTCCTACATTGTGGCTTGTTGAACTTGAAACCGTTGCTCCTTCTTTGTGTTGCATCTGACCTTCTGAAGGAAATATACGGATCAACATCCTCTTAACTTGTTCAGTATTTTAAAAGTTTCAATAAGATCCGCCCTGTCATTCCTGGTTTGCAGTGGTGTTAGCCCTGTGGCCTTCAAGCGTTCCTGATTCGAGAGATGACTTGACTCTGGAATGACTTTTGTTGCCCAGTGTTGCACCTTCTCATGAGCAGCCATATCCTTCTGAAAATGAGGTCTCCATACTTGGATACAATAATCTAAGTGGGGGAGCACCAGAGATGTATACAGTTGAACCATTACCTTCTATTCCTTATAGTCAAAAGTACACTTGATTATCCAAAGTATTTGGTTAGCTTTTCTGACTGCTGCACCCACCTGTTGTGCAACTTTTAATGAGTGGTGGATTTTGACTCCATGGTCCTTTTCTTCATCAATCTGCTGTAATGTAATGCTATTAATTTGGTAGCTGTGGCGTGGGCTGTTATGCCCAACATGCAGGGTCTTGCATTTGTCGATATTAAAAAGCATTTGCCAGTCTTCTGACCATTTGTAGAGTTCATGTAGATCTGTTTGTGAGGCTTCAATATCATTGAAGCTTGTAAGGTAGGATCTATTTTTAATAAACCCATGTTGTGTCGATTTTACAAGATTGTTCACTGAAAGATGGCGAATGATTCCCTCCCTGAGGATTCTCTCCATGAGCTTACAGATGTGCGATGTCAAGCTGATCGGACGATAGTTTTCTGCTGAGCTCTTTTTACCTCTTTTTGAAAATGGAGGTAACATTTGCATATTTCTAATCTAGGGGGTACTACCCCTTGGTCTAGAGATTTTGCGGAAAGTAATTTCAGCGGTAGGCATAGTTCTTCTGCCAGTTCCTTTATGACTTTGGATTATATTCCAGCCACACCTGGGACTTTTCAGTCTTTTAGTTTGTTCATGTTCTTCCTGATTATGTCGCATGTTATGGGTATATCCCTAAATTCATTCTCTTCTCCACATTCAAACATTTGTGTGTGTGATGGGATGTCATCTAACTTTTCTAGTGTGAACATTGATGTAAAATATTCATTAAGAGTGTTTGCTGCCCTTTTATCGTCCATTATACCTTGGTTAGTCTCATCTTTAACGGGTCCTATCGAGTCCTTTGTTTTGGTTTTACTTCTTATCTAAGCATAGAACGATTTTGGATCTTTATGTTTTGGGCAAGTTTGCTTTCGTAGTTTCATTCGAAACATCGAAAGGAATAAGCGTTGTGCTCAGTAATAAACAAGGAGCTTTGCCTTAAGCTGCTGACTGTCTCATAGGCTGCTGACTGTTGAGCCAACGAAACATCGAAGGTAAAGCTCTCAGTCTGCTAGCAGGAGTCAGCAGTCCTCAACCCACTGTAGAATAACAGTGGAACGGGGCTGAGACATTTGTATATTCACACTGTCTGGGGTCCCGTGGTCCCCTGTCAACACTCTTAATGTTCCACAGTGTTCACACTGTCTGGGGCCCGTGGTCCCTAGCCTCACTGCTGAGGGGCATTAAACAGCCTATCCTCCTGAAATGACTACTTATAGTGACTACTTGGTGCCAAGTACCAATATGTAGTGATGGACAACCAGTAAACCCCTTTTTGTACTATTACCTCTTACACAGTCCTGAAAGAATAATGCTAAAAAACAAACTTAAATATTTCTAGGCTTAGTAGAGCTCATATATGTACTATATTAGGCCCAAGATAGCATGGATTAAGGCTAGCATTGCTAGGTCAGGTCAGGTCTTATATTTATGTTGCCGATAAAACGTTTCCGGTTTGTCTTAATTAAATAATACAACGGTCAGCTCTCTGGTGGTCCATCACTACATGTTGGTAATTCCCACCAAATCGTTACTACGAGTACTTTCATTGTAGAAGGATGAGCTGACATTAAGCCTTAACAAACGCGAACAATGTTTCAGTCAACTGTTGTTGTCGCGTGGTCCTGTCACGTCTGTAACTACACTTTACCTATCTATTCAAAACCCTGTAGCTTGTCTTGCTCTGTAATTCTCAGGGCAGTCACCAGCATTTTAAAATAGTTATACCTTAATTTGGCGGGGTGACAACGACCATGTGCTAGCGCCCAGGAAATGTATATTTTAACTGTAGATTTTCCCTGCATTCTGGGACCATTCACATGCTTTTGGAGAAGGTCAAGGTAACATAATTTGTTATGGAATCATAACACCTGTCAGCAGAAAAAAGAAGAGTTTGACCGAGCCTAGCTGTCGAAGCCTAGTGAATTCGTCACTAGTCACTTGTGAGCGCTTGTTTCTTGTCAATAGTTCAGCTCGTTGACTAGATATTTCCTCGCTGTTACAGAATAAATCTTCCTGAAGGACGTTAAATTGGGAAATTCTTGCAGACTTCCTCCCTCAAGAATTTAGGAAATGTCATCACTTCTCAGTTCTATTTGGAGTTCCTGTGAATCTCTCCAGCGAAATTAATGATCACTGGATGGAAACCGTCAATATATTTTGGTGGCTGAAAGCAGATTGGGATTTTTTTTAAATAAAAAGCGTAGTTTTTTACCCCTATGATTTTCTTTGCATTTATTTCTTTATGTATCGTTGTGTTCCTTTTTATAATTTGTGTATTCATTATCCTCAACTATTCCAGTCAGTGTTTTCACTGTATTCCTCGCGTCTTGCAGGTCGGCGTTCGATCTCTCGATGGTCCATGAGTATGGGTAACGTTCCTTCCCCTATCCCAGCTCCTATCCTGCCTTCGTATCATTTCTATGTGCTATATAGTCATACTGACTGAGCGCTTTCTCATAATTTCATATCTTTCACTACTGACAGGCAAGAGCCAAGTATGTTGCAATGGCTACGTTGACGTCTGAGTAAGATTTAATTAATCATTAAAATTTAAAAAAAAAACAAAATAAATACAGTAATCTTCCTAATCACTGACCAAATCCGTTCGTCCACTAACTCATTAACCTATATGGCTGACGATGCAATATATACAAATTTACATATATTACCCAATTTACCCAATTGACCCGTAGCAGCTCTCCTGTCTAAGTAGGATCCATCAAACTGTGTAGGTTGGCCATTATTAATGATAAATGTTTATTTAGGTAAGGTACATACATACAAGAGATTTTACAAAGAATGATGGATTTATAGATAGGGCTAGTACATACATTGCCTAAAGCCACTATTACGCAAAGCGTTTCGGGCATGAAAAACTTAAATGACTAAAGCTTAATACTAATTGAGTATAAAAAAAAATGTGTTGAGAACAAATAAAAATAGAGATAAAAAAGGGGGGAACATGGCTGAAAAAGAAGCACAAATACAATTAGGTCGACAAACAGCGTTGTTTAAAAAAAACAGACATGGGTTGACAATAGAGGGGTAAGGTAGGTTACAGGGAATTTATTAGGTAGAGCTTCGTTTTTATTTTAAACTGGTTGAGAGAGGTACAGTCTTTAACATGGTTGGGAAGGTCATTCCACATTCTGGGTCCCTTGATTTGTAGAGCATTTCTAGTTTGATTAAGTCGTACTCTTGGAATATCAAAACTGTATTTGTTTCTGGTGTGGTGCTCATGGGTTCTGTTACAACCTTCAATGAAGCTTTTGAGGTCAGGATTGGCATTACAGTTCAGCGTTTTATATATGTATAATACACATGAGAGAATGTGCAGTGACTTAATATCTAGCATATTCAGAGATTTGAGTAGGGGTACCGAGTGATGTCTGGGGCCAGAGTTGGATATTGTCCTAATAGCAGCTTTGTGTTGAGTAATTAGAGGACGTAAATGATTTTGGGTAGTAGAACCCCAAGCACAAATACCATAGTTGAGATATGGATAGATGAGGGAGTAATAGAGTCACCAGGGCAGGGCGGGGTACATAATATCTGATCTTAGAAAGAATGCCAACAGTTTTTAAACTTTTTTTTATATATTTAGAATGTCCCTGGAAATTCAGCTTGTGGTCAATGAGAACGCCAAAGGAATTTGCCATCTAATTTGTTACAAATTTAGGTATTGTTTATTTTGAGATTTATTTGATTAGAGGATTTACTGCCAAACAAAATATAAAAAGTTTTGTCAATGTTTAGGGTGAGTTTGTTGGCAGTTAGCCAAAGATGGACTTTATTTAGCTCAGTATTTACTGTGGCATTTAGAGCAAGGGGGTCAGGACTGGAGTAAATGAAGGTTGTGTCGTCAGCAAATAGAATTGGTTTGAGGTGTTGGGAGGCATTTGGAAGGTCATTAATGTAGATGAGAAATAGGAGAGGGCCAAGTATGCTGCCCTGAGGAACACCAATGTTGATGTGTAGGGTGGGAGAAATTGAATTATTCACAGAAACATACTGGAGCCTGTCAGTAAGGTAAGATTTGAGGTATTGCAGGGAGTGTCCTCTGACTCCATAATGATGTAATTTAAGAAGAAGGTTTTGGTGGTTGACAGTGTCAAAAGCCTTACGCAGGTCCACAAATAACCCAACAGGGAACTCATTTTTATCAAGAGCTGCATGAATCAAGTTAATCATACTAATAAGTGCATCGTTAGTGCTTTTTTGGGTCTGAAGCCATATTGGCAAGAACTAAGTATATTGTGTTTGGCTAGATAAGAGTAAAGCTGCTTGTAGATTAGTTTTTCAAATATTTTTGACAAGTTAGGCAGGATTGATATAGGTCTGTAGTTGTTAACATCTGTGAGATCACCACATTTATGGACAGGGGTTACTCTCGCTTTTTTCAGAATATCTGGAAAAGTTTGGAGTTCAAGTGACTTGTTGAAGAGCAATGCAATGGCAGGGGCTAAAGATCTGGAGGCTTTTTTGTAAATTAAAGTTGGTATCTCCTCAAGGGCACTAGACTTGGTTTTAAGGGAAAGGATTACTATGGACAGGATGGCTGTGATCTGCAAGGAACACTGTTACAAATAAAAACTATTCTTTGGGGCAAAGCCTATATTCTATTTTGAATTTTATAACACGTGACATCCACACCACGATGGGAAGATTTAGTTTTATATTTTAATAACAATGGCTATGAAACTTTTCGTCTAATGAAACATCTTAAATTTTGTTTCGTACTTTATATTTCAAAGATTATAATTCTTATTGAGAAAATAATTATTAATGTACATCAAATTATTAACAAGTAAAGTACTTGTAGTAAAAGTGTTATATATTATCGTACCGGATGGATGCTCGCTTGACTGTTTTTGTTTGGATGCTCGCTTGACTTGTTTGTATCGTCAGATCAGCTGTGTCGTGCTTGTGTACAGGTTTGTGTAATGTTAACTTCTAGTTTAATTTCTGTATATTCTAGCTTTAGTCATGATCAGTTGGCTTATTGTTATAGTGAATAGACAGTGCTTAAACTGTGTATAAGTATAGTGTATTAATGGCTTGTGTTATTGCAGGATGTAACTGTACTGTAATTATTTGATCAATAAAGCCACATGTCTGGCGACGCTTCTCATTCACCTCAATTTACTGATCAAATAAAATAAATACAGCCAGTGAACATGGAGCGGTTACTACGGCCCAAGCGGTTTGCTACTGACCCAAACGCCACCAACGCCGCTCAAGAATGGCGTCACTGGCTCAAGACGTTCCAAAACTTCACTCGAGCAGTAGAAGATACTCCCACCGTGGACAAGCTGCGTCTCTTAATAAACTACGTTGCTCCACGTGTGTTCGACTACATAGCTGACTGCACTACGTATGACGCGGGTGAAAAAATCTCATCCAGAACTGTTTGTGAAGCCCAAGAATGAAGTATTCGCAGGGTATGTGCTTGCAACACGATGCCAAGAACCCGGTGAGTCGCTTAACCAGTTTCTTCAGACATTAAAGTTATTAGCTAAAGATTGCCAGTTCAAAGCAGTGACTGCTGTAGAAGCTAGTGAGAGATGCTTTCATTAATGGGCTAGGTTCTGCCACAATAAGGCAGCGCTTACTTGAAAATAAAACTTTAGACTTACAGTCAGCCTTTGACCAAGCTCACACTCTAGAAACGGCACAGAAACTTTCTGCCTCTTATGCTCAGCCAGGGGCTACAAACGCTGCCATGGCACTCTCATTAAACCTGAAGGACTCAGGAGGACAAGAAAGTGTAGACGAAAAAAGTTGACATAGTTTCTGTAGCTACAACTAGTGGTTTAAAGTGCATCTTTTGTGGTCACACTCAACATCCTCGCAGTCGATGTCCAGCTAGAGAGGCTCTGTGTATGAATTTAAAGAAAAAGGGTTATTATGCTAAGGTCTGTCGATCTCTGAACAGACTAACAGCGCTTTAAACACCCAACATTCCGCTGCTATGCTCGCTACTTTAGCTGGGACTTCGCCCTCATGTCTCAATAAATCAGTGCTTAGTTCTAAGATGAATGGTATTCAGTCAGTGCACTGATTGACACTGGTAGCTCTGAGAACTTTATTCATAAGAATATTGCCGAGCAGAGTGGGTTACTCGTCTATCCTGACACTGGGGCAGTTTCTATGGCTACTGTATCGTTCTCTTCAAAATTCCTGGGTCAGTGTTCTGTAGACTTAGACTTGCAAGGAGAAGCTTACCATGGTGTGAATCTCAAAGTGTTACCCGATTTGTGTGCTGATGTGATTTTAGGCCATAACTTTTTACAAAATCGTTCTGTGCTCGAGATGGCTTTTGGAGGAGATAGACCTCCCCTTAGAATATGTGGATTAGCTGCCGTCAAAGTTCCGGCTCCATCTCTCTTCAGTAATTTAGCACCAGACTGCAAGCCGATTGTTGTAAAATCCAGACGCTATTCTGAGGCTGACAAGTTGTTTATTGAATCTGAGACCGCTTGGATGCTACGTGAAGAGATAATTAGACCCAGTCATTCTCCATGGAGAGCCCAGGTATTAGTAACTAAAGGAGATCATCACAAGAAAAGAATGGTTGTAGATTACTCACAAACAATCAACCGATTCACGGGGCTGGATGCCTACCCCTTACCACATATGGATGAGATTGTGAATAATGTTGCTAGATTTAAAGTATACAGCACGCTAGACTTGAGAAGTGCTTACCATCAAGTGAGTTTAACAGAGGAAGAGAAACCTTATACAGCCTTTGAAGCTTGTGGGAAGCTTTTTGAATTTAATCGTATCCCATTTGGGGTCACTAATGGAGTGGCCAGTTTTCAAAGAGTAATTGATGGCATCCTCGAGAAAGAAGGAGTGAAGGGTACCTTTGCTTATGTAGATGATGTCTGTGTTTGTGGAGATTCTGAGGAAGACCATGATAAAAATCTGAAACATTTTATGGACGTTGCAAGAAGGTAAAACCTGACCCTGAATCTTGAGAAGTGTAGTTTTCGACTCCGGTCTATAAAGCTGTTGGGATATCTTATACAAGAAGGAGAAATTCGGCCTGACCCAGAACGTCTCGAGCCACTGTTAAAACTTCCACTACCAAGCAACACAGGTTCTTTACGCAGAACAATGGGAATGCTTGCACATTACTCCCGTGGGGTGCTGGGCTTTTCTGAGAAGATCCGTCCTCTCTCTCATGCCAATGATTTTCCCTTATCTGTTGCCGCTGCAAAAGCTTTTGAAGGATTGAAACAAGACATTGCTGAGGCAGTGGTTCGAGCAATCGACCCAACAGCTCCTTTTGCTGTGGAAACCGATGCTTCAGACCATGCTATTGCCGCTACCCTAACCCAGAATAAACAACCAGTAGCTTTCTTCTCCCGAACACTTTCAAATAGTGAACAAAGGCACTCATCGCTGGAGAAGGAAGCTTATGCCATTGTGGAAGCCCTAAGGAAGTGGCGACACTATCTCATTGGACGCCATTTTCGGCTTGTGACTGACCAGCGCAGTGTTGCTTTTATGTTTAACTCTAAATCAGCTGGTAAGATTAAAAATGATAAAATTGCTAGATGGCGAGTCGAACTCTCCTGTTACCACTACGACATTGTATATCGCCCAGGTAAAAAGAACATACCAGCTGATGCATTCTCACGTGTATGTGGGGCCACCAGTGTGGATGAACTAAAGGAATTACATGACAATCTGTGTCACCCTGGAGTGTCTCGTGTGGCTCATTTTGTCCGATGTCGAAATCTGCCTTATTCTGTGGAAGAAGTGAAGAAGATGACTAATTCTTGCTCTGCATGCTCTGAACTTAAACATCGGTTTTTGCAAGTTTGACTCTGGTCATTTGATTAAAGCTACTCAGCCATTTGAAAGACTCAACATAGATTTTAAATGACCACTTCCATCACATTCAAGGAATAAATATATTCTTACAGTTGTAGATGAATTATCTAGATTCCCTTTTGCATTCCCTTGTTCAGATATGGCTACTGGTACAGTAATTCAGTGCCTGGTGCAGTTGTTTGCAATCTTTGGTATGCCTGCATATATACATTCTGATAGGGGAACTTCCTTTATGTCTGAGGAGTTGAAAAACTTTCTACTCAAAAAAGGGGGTAGCAACTAGCCGTACGACTCCTTACAACCCTAGAGGAAATGGCCAGGCTGAGAAGTACAATGGGATTATTTCGAAGACAGTGCTGCTAGCTCTTAGGACGAGAGGCTTAGATGTATCCCAATGGGAAGTTGTTCTTCCTGATGCACTCCACTCTATTCGATCACTGTTGTGCACCTCTACAAATTGTACACCACATGAACGATTCTTCCGGCATACAAGAAGGTCTACTTCAGGGCGAACTCTACCTACGTGGCTTGCTTGCAGAGGCCCTGTCCTCTTAAAACGTCAAGTGCGGCAAAGCAAAAATGATCCTCTAGTTGATGAGGTTGAGGTCGTAGGCGTGAATCCGGAATACGCCCATGTCAAGTTTCCAGATGACAGGATTACCACTGTATCATTAAGACATCTCGCACCCATGGCCACTGAGGGCTGCGAGAGTTTGGACCCCAATTTCAACTTTCAACAGTAACACCCAGCGATTGCGAAAGCTGGGGTAAACCCCAACCCGCCTCATCCTGAACTATTTCGTCCCGAACCACCTAACCTAGAAACGCCTAATTGGGAATCTTTCTCTGACGTAACACTCCCCCGAGAAGGTGGTATGCAGGAACCGACTGGAACACTAGAGGCTTCAACTTTGCAGGAGTCCCTTCGACGATCTGGAAGGACGCGCAGTACCCCTACACATCTGCGGGACTATGTTACTTAAAGCTAGACGGGGTGAATGTAGTAAAAGTGTTATATATTATCGTACCGGATGGATGCTCGCTTGACTGTTTTGTTTGGATGCTCGCTTGACTTGTTTGTATCGTCAGATCAGCTGTGTCGTGCTTGTGTACAGGTTTGTGTAATGTTAACTTCTAGTTTAATTTCTGTATATTCTAGCTTTAGTCATGTGCAGTTGGCTTATTGTTATAGTGAATAGACAGTGCTTAAACTGTGTATAAGTATAGTGTATTAATGGCTTGTGTTATTGCAGGATGTAACTGTACTGTAATTATTTGATCAATAAAGTCACATGTCTGGCGACGCTTCTCATTCACCTCAGTACTTATGTATTAAATAAATATTAAGATATCTTTTTAGTTGTGAAAAATAGATATACAAGGATGTGAAAGTACGCCTCTTTACCACTACAGTAACGAGGCATTTACCGAGACTGTGATGATTAAGGGGGGGGGGTAGAAATAGCCTAAGCTACTCTATTCCTTTGAGATGTATATCTTTCTTGTCTCAATACACATACTTGAACTTGAACTTGTGATGATTAAGAGCCTTGAATGGTAGTGTAAGTAGTGAGCTGCAAGAGACAGTCTTAATTAAGCTGACCAGAGGAGCTCTCCCCCCATGTAGGACACACGATCTATCAATCTATACATATTATATATAGTTTAGAATTGTAATTTGTCATTGTAAAAACCACTTCATTCACATTCTGCACTTGACTGTTCAATAATTCACTACACTGTGTCGTCTAACAAATACCTTCTAACCCTGTCCATGGAGGACAAAAAAAATGTATGTACGTTAGTTAGAGTTGTAACCGAATGGCCACATCTGTAGTAAGAAATAAACGAAAAACAAAATCCTTAAACTCATCACATTCCATTATTCTCGGCCACCTTAGGTCTACGAAAGCCCGAGTCGTTCACTAATGTTTTCTGACCTGCGAATTAAAGCGTAAGACGCACGTGGTGGGTGATTCTGCGCTGCGATTTCCTTACCTCCTGCTACTTTAGTTCCCCAATCATAATTAGGGCTGCAGTTAAGAGTGAGATATGATTGGTTGAGGGTTGGGTGGGAGGCGAGCCAAGCCCCGCCCCCGGGAGGCGCCGCCCCTCAACAGGTGGTGGGCGGCTACGCCGAGAGTCAGTTCACGTCTGGGAGAGTTAGTGAGAGTGTGTGCCGCGTGTGTCTCCTCCCGCCCAGGACTCTCATCACAAGTAAACAATATTATTCCTCCTGCTTCCCTGCCTAAGATTTCACCAGTGGTTAATGATGTGTGTTGTAACTTTATATCCAAGAGAGCTGACTGAAACTATCATTGACCTTCCCAAGAGCGATAAGTGAAGGACTATTTCGGGTAAGTTCACGTGTGTTCAGTTTTACAGAACTACTGAACATATACACTCTCACACACACACACACACACACACACACACACACACACACACACACACACACACACACATACACACACACACACACACACACACACACACACACACACACATATATATATATATATATATATATATATATATATATATATATATATATATATATATATATATATATATATATATATATATATATATATATATATATATATTAGGCCCAGGGGAGGGGACCTTAATGATAACCCTATGTACAGGCTTTCTGTCCCTGATAGTGGAAAATGATGTAAGATTATCCGTGGTTACATTTAACTATTCCTATCACGTCTTCTCCACTAATTGCAGTTAAACAGGGTACTGATATGTCAAGAATGGAAGCATTGGAAATATTCTTTACTTGAAGTGCGTTTAATATTCTCCAAATTATATTCCGCGTCTGGTGTTTTTATTGCGTCCACGGCTGAGAGGCAGGTTTTTGCCTTATGCAGTTGTGTGCGTGTTTGCCTGTGTGTGTGTGTGTGTGTTTGTAGGAAGAGTGGGGGTGGGGGGGGGGGGAGTCAGTACATGTTTGGGTCTCCGGCATGTGTGTGTGTGTGTGTGTGTAGGGGAGGGTCAGCGTGTGTTTTGATCTCCAGCATGTGTGTGTGTGTGTATGTAGGGGAGGGTCAGCGTGTGTTTGGATCTCCAGCATGTGTGTGTGTGTGCAGGTTGGGGAGGGTCAGCGCGTGTTTGGGTCTCCAGCATGTGTGTAAGGGAGGGTCAAAACTCTAGGGGAAGCACACCATACATTTCACACTTGACTATGAAAATCACATTGGTCTTGCCAATAAATGCTAATATTTCTTAATTCATTTAATATAAGCCTAATCAGACCAGCTAATGTATGCCCCGTACCCCAGACCATTCCCTCTGCAAATTTGGGCGAGGGTAACCCCAATCGTCTGCTCTCTAGCGTTGGACAGAAAGAGACAGGCAAACATTCTTATAGTATAGATTAAACGTATCAATTCTCAGGAAACAGCAAACAGGATCAGCGACAGTAAACCAGACTCAGTGATGCCACGCAATAATCATTCAGCTCAGGGATAGCAATTCTAAGTCTGTTATTGCTTCCAGTGATATCTTTCATTACCTTCCACCGCTTATATCTGCCTTCGAACTTATAAGCAAAAACAAATTAACTTGAACGTGTGCAGTTGAGATTCACTTAGATATTATAAGCTACAAAGTCTAAACTGCAAATTTTCTACTCTGGACTAATAATAAGGTAAAGCTGAAATAAATGCAGGTTCTTCAGAGATTGTGAGGTAAACTAAAGTCCACCGTTGTTTAACATGTTGGTAAGTTGTGGGGCGGCGGGAGAGGAAGTGAAGGAAGCCACAGGAGTGGACGCCAGCTGTGGTGAACGTCACTAAACATGTTTGAAGAAAAAATACTAACTATTATGAAACAAGATAAATTCGTTTGAATATTGTTTAATAAAAGCAACATCTGAGTAGTAAAGGTATTGAGTGAAATACCTGACGATGGACTAACAAGTTCTTGCCTAATAAGAGGGACTGAGTGTTGAGGCAAATTTTTCCTGCATGATGCATAAAAAGGTACAAAGTAACGTGATCGAGATATATGAGGCTATCTACCCATATATAAAAAAATCCTTCAGCGTTGTAAATTGGTAACAATTCCCCTGCGAGTGTTGTAGGTTTACCCCATCTTAATGCTTTGGAAAAGAAATTAGAAAGACCTGAACAGAGCCATACTGCTGCACAAACCTTTAGTTTTCACATACCGCAGCAAAGCTCGACCTTAATGATCTCATAGCTTACACAGAAATACCACAGAATAGCTGAGAGCTACTAGCCTTACATACAAGCTGATTTTTTTGTTTTTTATTAACACATTTAGGTACATCTGCATTTGTGCAGCTGCCCTAGACTATATGAAGGGGAGTACAGCGTGTCAAAAAACTAGCTACGTGATGCTAAAAATCCCCATCACACAGGGTGGTTAGTCATACAAAGGCATGTGGTAACTAGTCTATACAAGCTGAAGAGATTGTATACATGACTAAATGTGTTTGAATCAGGCAATTCAAAGATGTATGCAAGAATGAGGTAGCATGCTAATACACAATTCCTCATTACACGGATGACGCTCCTGTGTATAACTGGGGAATGGTGGGCTATTTTGTGTTTACTTAGAGAGGCGCAGGTAAGCCTGTGTCCAACATCCTGTTCCGTGGTCTGATCTCAGTGTCTAAGCCGTATTAGAGAAAAGAGCTTTAAAGAAAATACATATAATGGTAATCCTTTGTTAGATATTACAACGAATCGAATAAATATATTTCGGATTTTTGTGTTTTTGATACACAGTTTTATATTGACAAAGAGCCTCCCGAGTCTATAGATGAGCAACACTGATGGCTACGACAATTGATGGGATATTTTCCCGGGTCAAACCACTTACAGCCCCTACCGGAGCCTAACTTCTGGCTCTTGCTGAGGGGTATTAAAGACCACATTTCAAATTTTAATTAAAATGGGTCTCACAATCCTCGGCTTATTCCTACACCTGTTTGGTATTATGTGATTGTTGTGTTTTTTTTATGTTAAGGTGTTTAGCACATGCTTGCAGAGTTCCATTCACCTCTGTCAGTAAACGTTTTAGACTCTCCTGGTTACTGATGGCCGTTTTCCTAATACTATTTCAGTATTCTTTTGTAGGTTTAATTGGCGTGCCAGTGGAATTCTTACATGAATTTAATTTCATTCTTTTGACCTATTTAAAATATGAGAAACCAATGAGTTTATTAGCCTTAATATGTTAGCCTAAGTGTATACAATTTGGTATTATAAAATCATATGTATTTATATTTGGGAAAATTCCTGTTTTGAATGAACAGCATATTAAAATTGATGAATGCGTCTTTGGGGTCGACCGCTGGATGGAATGTACTTAATCTGTGGACGGGTTGCTTGATTACATGCGCCCAATACATAAATCTTATTTTGTAATGAAAATGGTGTTATCGTCAACTTTTTCTTTACTTAATTTTCAGTGCATACAAAAATTTCATGTTGGGTCCTTTGAGAAGTTGTTTGTAAACAATAGTACAGACGACGAACTACGACCACATATTTTGACCACCAATATGTGACGGTTTCGCTTTCACATAACTTATTGTTCAAATTAGAAGCAGCGCTGATATGAGGTCTCACCGCCTGGTCTCATGCTAGGGTTAATTCCCAGCTGGAAAAACATGCTAGAGTAACGTTTAACAACGTTGTATCAACGTTTGGTTAATGTTGTATCAACATTTTCAACGTTGATTCATCGTTACATTTACGTCATTTGGCCAGAATTGTTGGGGAGGACTAGATTGGTTTGGGCTTAAGGCATATCAATAGCACGAGGGTTATGATGACCGTGACACTAGCGTACACACCAACCAATGAGTATACTTTAGTCCAAGACTAAAGTAAACTTAGTGTCTATGCACTGAGATGTTGCATACACCTCTTGATGTGTACAACCCTGTTGGTCGCTTGATCAAGGCGTCCAGTAGCACTCCTCCCTCCAGTGGTACTTTGAAGGATGCAAATGACATTAGATCACTCATTTTGTATGTCATAATGTACCGTACCTTTAAGGTGGTTCCGGGGGCCAATGTTTCCATGTTCTCTGGCCTCCTGGTTGAGGGTCTGGTCAGTTAGGCTTGATTAAATTCCCTCTTGAATTCCATAAGAGGTCGGGTAGTTATAACTTACATTTAGAGGGAGGGTAATGAAAAAAGTATTGAGCCCTTAATGTTTAATATAATTTTATCCTATTGTACCCTGTACTCTTCAGTGGGCTATTCTGCACATTATTCTATGACTCCTAATCTCATAAGGCCTTATTTTAGGTTAGAGATTTGAAGGATTTTAAGCTGTCTCAATACGTTAGATGTTTTATTGAAAGGATTGGGGCAGTTAAAGTTCTCTGAACGTTTTCCAGGTCAGCAACGTCTCCAGGTTTAATCTCCATTACTTCTTGTTGCTTGCACTGTGAAGGATGCACCACTTTACTGTCAAAGTGTAGCAGTTTTTATTCAAACTTCGTCCAAAGAGTGTATTTCTCCTTTTGATCACGACCACGATTTGTGGCCGCTGCTCATAGACGGCTCCGTCTGGTCATGATCACAACCAATTTGTCAAATTATTTTTGCCTCAATACATGTCTAACCGCGTGACCCCATGGTGGACGTTTGGTCAAGAATGGTTGGCGCTTTCTTTTGATAATTACTTACTTAGTCAAGCCCAATAATTTCCCATTGTGGGGACAGGATGCCTGTACTAAGGCTTATCGAGGCCCCACAACCCCTAGGCCAGCTATTGACCAATCTCAGAGTGTAACCCACAACAGTTGCCAAACTCCCGGATACCTGTTTACTGCTAGGTGAACGAAAGGAAACGTGCCCAACCATTTCTGTCCCTCCCGGGAAACGAACCCGGGATCTTCGAATAAGGCTGAGGTAAATGTTGTCAAACTCATTCCTAACAGTAAATGTATCATAATGTACTTGCTACTACAAACGCCTATTCGTAGAATAAATCCACTTGTAGCCGTTTATGTAATGATTCGCAGCTGTACAGCGAATATCTTCTATCAAGCCGATGTGTTGCTCGAAACATAATTTACATAGCAGTGTCTGAGCCTAATACTGTATATGAGCAGCGTGACGCGACTCGTGGATGACAAGTTTGACATGGTGTGGCTCGCAGCGTCTTGGCACTGTGATTGACTGACTGGATGTGGAGGAGGGGTGAAGGGCCCCACAAGTGTGTCTGACTCCTCTGGCTTTGTCTAGTCAAGGTCACTACCACCACCACGTCACCCTTGTTATTCTTGTTCATGTTTGAGACCCACGTACTAGGCTTTTGTTGTAGACTAACATGGGTCATGTTTGAGACCCACGTACTAGGCTTTTGTTGTAGACTAACATGGGTCATGTTTGAGACCCACGTACTAGGCTTTAGTTGTAGACTAACATGGGTCATGTTTGAGACCCACGTACTAGGCTTTTGTTGTAGACTAACATGGGTCATGTTTGAGACCCACGTACTAGGCTTTTGTTGTAGACTAACATGGGTCATGTTTGAGACCCACGTACTAGGCTTTTGTTGTAGACCAACGTGGGTCTTGTTTGAGATCCACGTTCTAGGCTTTTGTTTGAGACCAGCGTGTTATGCTCGTGTTGAGACCCTCGTACTAGGCTTGTCACTTTCTCAAGTATCACGTAGCTGGTGGATCAATTTAAAGCTATTCTAGTGGTTTATAAGATTGCATTAATGTATCTTAATTGAATTAATATGTGTAATGTACAAAAATATGTCTGTGCTAGCATACTTCATTAATTTAAATTTAAAACTCGTAATTGTTAAGGCATCCAAGCTCATTGGAAAGCGTATAAAGATGGGTAACCAGGATGTTTCATGCAATTGAAAGGGGGAAAGACGAATCTTGAAAAGCTGAGACTCCTGTACGTCAGTACGCTCATCAATTTATAACTTTTCGTGATTTCGAATAATAATTCCCGTTGTTGGGGACAGGAAGCCTGCACTTCGGGTTATCGATCGAGGTGCCCTTAGGATAACTTGATTTTCCCGTAGGATGCACCTCACACCAAGTTGCCTAACTCCCGCGCACCTCTATTCACCTACTAGGTGAATAGAGGCATCAAGCGAAAGGTACAGAAATGGGTTGTACCCATTTCTGGCCGGCCCGGGAATCATATCCAGGCTCCTCGATTGTGAGTCGAGAAAGTAGACCACTGTACGTACACGTAATATCTTTCCATCTGGGCCCACTGTGATTAGGAATAACGTTTTAAACAGGTAACTTCAACAAAGCTTTCCGTGGATTTGTTCCTGATCCGTTTCCAATGGTAACAGGAACATGGAAGTGGCACCATAAGCGCTTCTAAGCATGATCTGATAATGAATTGCTCTAATTATTATTTTTGGGAGGAGGGTAAAATTTGGATTGCGACCAGGAGCTGATACTGGTAAGGTTATTTAGTGTTGTTTCCCTAGACCACGATCCATCAGTCGTTTTACACTTAGGTTATCAATTACTGCTGTTTGGTGCACAGGAACGAGCAGTGAAGGAAAATGTAATAAACTAGGGTAGTGAAGATGTAATGACTACGTCAGTAAAACGCGAATTTGAAATCGCCTGCGTAATTTGCATACATAATTTGCATGCGCTAGCGTTAGTGATTTAGCTATATGCAGACTTAGCATTTCAATATACAAATGGAAGTTGAGTAGCTATTGATAGCCAAATGATGCATAATTAAGATTACTAGGCTGGGCTTATCTTTTATTTGAATATCTTTCAATATGCATTAATTTAAAATTAATTTTATATTGCACAAAATAAATTAATAATTAGTAGATGGAGCTGATAGGTCACATGTCAATATATGTAGGCCAAAGTACTGTAAATTTAGTTAGAGAAATTACGAATGTACAGAGTTTGAAATCTATATAGATGTTGGCCAATTTGTATATGATCTGTCAATGAGTTGAGTTATGATTATAGTGCTGAGGTAGAGTAAAAAAGAATTAGGAGGTAATTGTCTGAGAGATATTCTTGATCCAGTCAACTGTGTCAGTTGGCAACCAACTCGAGTAGTTGAAGGAAGAAGGGGGCAATGGTGCCTATTCTCTCACTTAACATTTAAAAAGACAAGTAGGTAAGTATTATATTCAGAAAACTGTTATGTTAGAGGTAAAGGGGGGAATTTTGTGTTATCATTATTCTTTATACCTGTAGGTGATTGTCACTATCTAGTGATGTTATTTCACGGAGATGTTAAGGAGATAAGCTGGCCTAAGTGTGGCGCCCTTAGGAGGGAGTTTGGCCAGCTACTCTTCTGCTTGTGTTAAAAGTGCTTCAGGTGTAAATATTTAGTTAATATGTTTAGAAATACTCTGAGTGCTGCCATTTTATCATTGAATTTTCTAGGCTTATTTTTTCTTGGTGACCAGTGGTTCTAGAAATATTGTCCTGCAATTCTTTGACCCACTTGTTCCTCCTGCATACTGAAAATGGGAATTTTATTTTCAACGCTGTATCAGTAAGGCTCCAAGGTGTAAGGATTATATATGCAGATTTTAGTATGTAAAACATTTTGTTATTCATTACTGATAGCCTTATTTACCCTATTACCTTCTATCTACTCTTGGACAACAGGTTTTTCATATTATTTATCCAGTGCAAGCTGGAATGAGGGCTGAGGCAGGAAGGTGACAATTAAGACTCCATAATAATTAACACTATACAATATTGGAAAAAAAAATGGGGGCCCTGGCCTGGATCACTATTTTTCAGTATGGTATAGTTGACTTCACTTCAGTGTTGAGTGAGCATGTTTCAACTGTTAGTCAACCTGTCAATGAATAGTCACTGGTGGAGTGATGTTATAGAGAAGGTTCAGTCAGTATGAGGCTGTTAATTGTTTAGGGCCTTGTGTGTATGTATCTTCTTGATGTTATCTTGAGATGATTTCGGGGCTTAGCGTCCCCGCGGCCCGGTCCTCGACCAGGCCTTTTTGTTACACATCCCCAGGTAGCAGCCCGTAGCAGCTGTCTACCTCCCAGGTACCTATTTACTACTAGGTAACAGGGTTATCAGGTTGAAAGAATCTCTGCCCATTTATTTCCGCTTCCACCGAGGATCGAACCCATAACCTCAGGACTACGAATCCGAAGCGCTGTCCTCTAAGCTGTCAGGCGCTATATATATATATATATATATATATATATATATATATATATATATATATATATATATATATATATATATATATATATATATATATATATATCGCCTCCTATATATAGGAGACACGAACCATGGACCTAACGAGTGGGAGACAGAAGTACTATCCACCTTGCTATGAGCAATCTTCCCTCTCCATTTTGAATTCTCGTCTAGAAATATTTTTACAATTATATTATAATGATAATTATTGAAACAATTTGTGAAACTAATTTGCTTTATTAGTTGCCATTAAATTAAAAAATAAATCTTTATTTTAATGGCTCATAAAACTTAAATTTGATTTAATGCTCATTTGGGCCAGCGTGCAAAGAAACTAAAGAAAACCCAGGAGCAAATTCCGATAGTTTAGCGTGAAGGTCACCACGCTTACTAATGTTGAGATGTTCATATTTTATAGTGAACATGTCCGTAGCAGCACTAGAGGCACATACAACCAGGCTTGTTGCTGAGAAAGGCTGATCCTCTGTTGCTAATTTATTAGTTACATTTGGCAACAACTTGGGGCATCCAGCCACACGAAGTGTTGTTTTGAAGCATTGATCGGTTTTATTCCGTCAACATTTTGCATGTCCATGGATCTGATCAGACGCCATTTTAGCCAGGTAGTCATTATTAGTCAGGAAATCCAGACCCAGGTTGTTAGAAGGAGTAGGGGGAATATATAAGTCACACCGTGGAGAGCATAGCCTAAATAACTGAAAAAATTTGCACCTACATCATCATGGAAGAATTTATTTTAATATTAATATTATTAACACTTCCCTAACCTCCCTAAAATCATCTGCCTTACACTTGTGTTAATAATAATAATGTATAATAATCAGTTATATTTTATGATGTACAAAGTGTTTACAGTGGTTACTTTGCATGGAACGTTATTTGTATGTGGTAAATCCATTAATATGCACAACGTTTTGGGATAACTTAAAATGGAAGAATTTAGTTTTAGACTTATTGATGGGAATACTTAGTTCCAGGTGACCCTATATTTTCTGACAATAAAGTTCATGTTGTCTTTGCGAATCCTAAATAATTCCTGATGTTTTGCATTGTACAATTTCTTCAATATCTTAAAGGTTCGAACTATGATTTCCGGTAGCCTATGTTTCTTTAAAGAAAGTAAATTTAAGTTCTGAATCTTACTTCGTAAGATATATTTCTTTGATAGTATAATACATTTGTCTCCCTTCTCTGTACTCTTTCTAGCGTGTCTTCATCTTGTAAATTAGGAGGCCAATATTTCAGGCCAACATCATCTAATCAAAAGTGTTACGGACCTGAAATTCTTGATGGGTATGTCACAGAGCCGCTTGTTCACTGTGATGGGTATGGCACAGAGCCGCTTGTTCACTGTGATGGGTATGGTGCAGAGCCGCTTGTTCACTGTGATGGGTATGGCACAGAGCCGCTTGTTCACTGTGATGGGTATGGCACAGAGCCGCTTGTTCACTGTGATGGGTATGGTGCAGAGCCGCTTGTTCACTGTGATGGGTATGGTGCAGAGCCGCTTGTTCACTGTGATGGGTATGGTGCAGAGCCGCTTGTTCACTGTGATGGGTATGGTGCAGAGCCGCTTGTTCACTGTGATGGGTATGGCACAGAGCCGCTTGTTCACTGTGATGGGTATGGTGCAGAGCCGCTTGTTCACTGTGATGGGTATGGCACAGAGCCGCTTGTTCACTGTGATGGGTATGGTGCAGAGCCGCTTGTTCACTGTGATGGGTATGGCACAGAGCCGCTTGTTCACTGTGATGGGTATGGTGCAGAGCCGCTTGTTCACTGTGATGGGTATGGTGCAGAGCCGCTTGTTCACTGTGATGGGTATGGTGCAGAGCCGCTTGTTCACTGTGATGGGTATGGTGCAGAGCCGCTTGTTCACTGTGATGGGTATGGTGCAGAGCCGCTTGTTCACTGTGATGGGTATGGTGCAGAGCCGCTTGTTCACTGTGATGGGTATGGCGCAGAGCCGCTTGTTCACTGTGATGGGTATGGCGCAGAGCCGCTTGTTCACTGTGATGGGTATGGCGCAGAGCCGCTTGTTCACTGTGATGGGTATGGTGCAGAGCCGCTTGTTCACTGTGATGGGTATGGTGCAGAGCCGCTTGTTCACAGTGATGGGTATGGTGCAGAGCCGCTTGTTCACTGTGATGGGTATGGTGCAGAGCCGCTTGTTCACAGTGATGGGTATGGTGCAGAGCCGCTTGTTCACTGTGATGGGTATGGTGCAGAGCCGCTTGTTCACTGTGATGGGTATGGTGCAGAGCCGCTTGTTCACTGTGATGGGTATGGTGCAGAACCACTTGTTCACTGTGATTTGTGTCACAGAGCCCCCCTTGTTCACTGGTGTCCAGTAAGAATGAATCCCGTTGCTAAGCGATCATGAAAATGGAGCAAATGACAACTACATCTTTCAAACTTTCCCCATCCTGAGTGTATGTGTCTCTTGAGCACCTATGGTGCCTTAGCCCTCGCTCAGGCTCCTCAAGCATACCTACACTCTTCGACCTTTTGCGTCCATCGTTAATTTGGTTTTGCTGGTTGCCGGGACGCGGTTCGCCACTCAAGCTCTTGAGCCTGGTTGTCATAGGGGCTAGTTTGGCGCCAACAGACTAGGGGGAGACGGTGGGCTGGAGGGGGGCGGGGGGGGGATTGTATCTATGACGGTGGCTACCAATAACCAGTTTTCAGTCACCGTGTAACAATCGCTTGTTACAGTCGTCTGTATCCTCGTGCGTTGTCCAGTCGACAGTCTCACAAATGCTTTCACTAGGACTCTCCTTTGTTGTGATTAAAACGCTCAGTACGTTAATTATTCATAATCAAATGTTATTAGTTGGTTTCCCCCCCTTGCCGGGACGATATTAGGGGCCAGATTCATGGATCAGTTACGCAAGCACTTACGAACCTGGGGCCAGATTCATGAAGCAGTTACGCAAGCACTTACGAACCTGTGGCCAGATTCACGAAGCAGTTACGCAAGCACTTACGAACCTGGGGCCAGATTCATGAAGCAGTTACGCAAGCACTTACGAACCTGAGGACAAGGGTTGGATGGCCAGATTTAAGACAGAGGACAGTCAAGAACAAGGAGTATAGGGGCGGTGGTGAGGGCAGGGGGAAGTAAACTTATGTAAACTGAAAATAAACTGTATACTTATTTATTTATATATACAAGAGTTGTTACATTCTTGTACAGCCACCAGCAGGCGTAGCGTTTCGGGCAGGTCCTTAATCCCATGTTCCCCGGGATACGACCCGCCAAATAGTTTGACAACCAGGTACCCATTCACTGCTGGGTGAACAGAGGCTACAGTTAAGGGGGCCAGGGGCCAGATTCACGAAGCAGTTACGCAAGTACTTACGAACGTGTACATCTTTTCTCAATCTTTGACGGCTTTGGTTACATTTATTAAACAGTTTACAAGCATGAAAACTTGCCAATCAACTGTTGTTATTGTTATAAACAGTCTCCTGGTGCTTCGGAGCTCATTAACTGTTTAATAATTGTAAACAAAGCCGCCAAAGATTGAGGAAAGATGTGCAGGTTCGTAAGTGCTTGCGTAACTGCTTCGTGAATTTGGCCCAAGGTCTTACAATAAGTGCCGGACCATCCGGGTTGTAATGTATATTTGGGCCTGCGGGCCGCTGCAAGTAACAGTCATTTAGATCATCACATGCAACCCGTTCTCGCAAATTTAATAAGTCAATATTGACTTATTAAATATGTGCATAGGTGACATACTTAAATTAACATAATAGTTTCCCTTGAAAAGCTTCATAGAAAACACCGACCTTACCTAACCTACTTAGTATGTTAAAATAAGCATCTTATAGCTTCGTAATTACAATTGTTACTTAACCTATTATAGGTATAGGTCAGGTAATAATTGTAATTACGAAGCAATAAGATGCTTATCTTAACATACTAAGTAGGTTAGGTAAGGTCGGTGTTTTCTATGAAGCTTTTCAAGGGAAACTATTATGTTAATTTAAGTATGTCACCTATGCACATATTTAATAAGTCAATATTGACTTATTAATTTTGCGAGAACGGGTTGTCACATGACAACTCGGCCACAGATCGAGCTTGGAGAGTAGAAGAACTCACAACTGAATCATGGTAAACTGCAGACAAGGAGTTTACCTTGATAGGGTTGTTGACGTCCTCCTGGCACACACACAACCTTCCCCAGGATGTAACTTACAACAGTTGTCAAGCTCTCGGGCACCTGTTTACTACTAGATGAATTGAGGCATCAGGTGTAAGGAAAGCTGGCCAAATGATCTGGTCTTGGCCGGGAATCAAACTCTGCTTTAATCATATGTGAGCAGACTGTTAGCCACTGCTCTGCTGGTATTGTATAGTCAACTATATCTATACTTTATATCTTTACCTTTATAATTTAGATTATTATTCTCTCTCTCTCTCTCTCTCTCTCTCTCTCTCTCTCTCTCTCTCCCTCTCTGTCACTCTCTCTCTCTCTCTCTCTCTCTCTCCCTCTCTGTCACTCTCTCTCTCTCTCTCTCTCTCACACACACACTTACAGAGCTTTAAATACTTGTATGGCAGAGAAATCAAACTTGATGAAGGGCTTGAACTCATGTACAGAGAGTTGAACAAATATCAAAAGACAGGTGCCAAGATCTAAAACTGAACACCACAAGCACAGCAAGATAATACTGACAGTAAGAGTAACGAACAAAGGGAATGGGTTAGATGGAGAAACAGCAAAATGTAATTCAATAAAGGGCCAATAGAAGAGCATGAAAGAAACAGGAGCAGCAGGTGTAACTGCATTAAACAACCGACAGTTGACGAGGATGGGTTCAGGAGCTATAGCTCGTTCTACAATCACATTTAGGTGACTACATACACAGTAATTATACATGTACACCATATATTATTGACTGGAAATTAAAAAAATAATGAGACTGTAACTAAATGTTCTTATTTTAGGCGATCATTTGTTGTGTTTTAGTATAAGAACATAATACAGGATATGCAGAAGGCGTAGTGACTATGGAAGGCAGTTCATAGACACAGAAGAATACAGGAAACTGCAAGACAATATGTACTATACGAGGCAGCACCTAATTACCTCCACTATAAACTCATTCATCTCTATACTATAAGAGAGAGAATGTCTGCTTCTGTCTTAAGTTGGAGGCTAGCCTCACCCAAGTTTGCGGGGGGGGATGGTCTGCGGTATGGGACGGACATAGGGTAGTCAGATTAAATGCTCTTAAATTAAGAAATGTTAGCCTGAGACCCTACCCCCGAGTCCAATTTTCATTAAACCGCTCAAAGTCTGATATGAAATCGCGGTTGTGATGTCCATAGACTTTATTACTTACTCGAAAATTATTAAATCTGTTTTTTTGACACTGTATTCCCCTTCATATAGTCTAGCCACATGAGTGCAGATGTACCTAAATGTGTTAATAAACAAAAAATTAAATCATTTGGGTTAATGATGAAATTACCCTGTTAAATTAGCATAAATATTCAGAGGGAGAGGGAGAGAGGGAATTATCAGGGGGAAAGCGCCAAGCCTTTCTCCCTGATAGGTGTGGCAGTTGTGGGTCGTTAGTGATAACATAGTGTGGCAGTTGTGGGTCGTTAGTGATAACATAGTGTGGCAGTTGTGGGTCGTTAGTGATAACATAGTGTGGCAGTTGTGGGTCGTTAGTGATAACATAGTGTGGCAGTTGTGGGTCGTTAGTGATAACATAGTGTGGCAGTTGTGGGTCGTTAGTGATAACATAGTGTGGCAGTTGTGGGTCGTTAGTGATAACATAGTGTGGCAGTTGTGGGTCGTTAGTGATAACATAGTGTGGCAGTTGTGGGTCGTTAGTGATAACATAGTGTGGCAGTTGTGGGTCGTTAGTGATAACATAGTGTGGCAGTTGTGGGTCGTTAGTGATAACATAGTGTGGCAGTTGTGGGTCGTTAGTGGTAATATGGTGTCGCAGTTGTGGGTCGTTAGTGATAACATAGTGTGGCAGTTGTGGGTCGTTAGTGATAACATAGTGTGGCAGTTGTGGGTCGTTAGTGATAACATAGTGTGGCAGTTGTGGGTCGTTAGTGATAACATAGTGTGGCAGTTGTGGGTCGTTAGTGATAACATAGTGTGGCAGTTGTGGGTCGTTAGTGATAACATAACGCCTCGTAGTTCTCGTAGCACAGTTGCCTGCGTTCTCGACTCAGAATCGCGGATCTCAGGTTCGATTCCCAAGTGGGACATAAATGGTGGGGCACGTTTCCTTTCACCTAATGCTTCTGTTCACCTAGTAGTAAATAGGTTAGTTAGGCAACTATTGTAGGGTTGCAACTTGGGGAGTGGTCAGTCGTTCGATCTTGGGGGGAGGGGGGTGGGACTTTGATACAACTCTAACGCATATACATTCACAGGCTTCCTGTCCCCGACAAAAACAAAATATTAATTTTATTCCATGACGTCTTGAACACGCGAGGAGACATTAAGAACTGCTCTCATTAGGATAATTTATACACTAAGTCATGAGTGAACCTTTTATTAGTGTAATGAACTTTATTTATTTATTTATTTATTTATTTATTTATTTATTTATTTATTTATATACATACAAGAAGGCACGTTGGGTTTATGAGAGTATATAGCATTGATGTTTTTATATTCATATCAAGCCACTAACACGCATAGCGTTTCGGGCAGGTCCTTGGGTTCTCACCCTTGGATACTGCTTGGTTAGTGTCGGTGCTAGTGACGGGTGAGGGTACAGCAGTGACGGGTGAGGGTACAGCAGTGACGGGTGAGGGTACAGCAGTGACGGGTGAGGGTACAGCAGTAACGGGTGAGGGTATAGCAGTGACGGGTGAGGGTACAGCAGTACGGAGTGAGGATAGAGCAGTGCGGGGTGAGAATAGAGCAGTAGTGAAGGATGGGGCGGCACACGTCCACCAGAGAGAAGCCACGCGCCGCCCGGGGAGGACGGCGGGCGGGCGGCCGCCTGGTGGTGGAGGGGGAAGACTCAGCCAACCGTCCGCCGGATGTTATGCCCGCCGGCCACGCGCAATTTTCAGTGGCCTCCGTCCTCCTCTCATATTCTTAATTTGTCCTTCCCGTGGCGGTTTACCTGCTGGAATTCCGCCATCTGCCGTGCTGACTGGTCGTGTCCTGTGTGTGGTACTCGTGACATGTGTCACTGGGATGTATATTACTAATAATATTGGCGGGTTAAGGGGATTGTGATTCTCGCAGCATCTCGCCGGATGTGAATGAGTGGACGGTTCAGTGAGCTCATGTTTTGCACTTGTTGGTTTTGGGTTTTGTGGTGGTTGTCGTCCACGATACGTTCCGTCGATCAACGCAGTAATACCTCATTACTCATGAGTATTTCCTGGAATTGATTACTGTTTTGTCGCAAGGGGTGACGCTTGTGAGTGTTGGGTAAATCTGCCAGGAAAGCGACTGGGAGTCAGTCTGATCTTTTGTAGCAGAGTGGAATCCTGATCTGGGGGAGTGGTTTGTGTAGTTATCGTCTCTACTTCCGGCGGATTGAATCCTGCGGCTGCAAGCTTAGCCGCTGTGGTCAGTCAGCCCCGCCCTCTCTGGTGTCGGCTGCTGCAGCTGCTGCTGCTGCTGCTGCTCCCACGCTTCTAGCATTATATTATATTTGACTTACACTACGCACTACTTCTTGTCTCTGTGGCCTCAGAGGCTCGCGGCCCTGGTTTAGACGCCACGAGTCTCCTTCGTTTGTCTATTGGTCTGTGGAGTTTAGTCAGATGATCAGCAAGCTGCCTCGAGCTGTCTGCAAACTTTAGCTATTTCCAACCCCCCCCCCTATAAAAAGGCACTTCTAGACTAATATCAGCAAGTATCTTGATAACGATTTATTAATTTTTGTTTTAATTTTGCCCCGAAGAGCGAGTTTATTGGGCAGCGCCACTCATCTTGTGTGTGGACACACCGCCATAGCAGCATGTACAACACTTCCCAATAGGAAGAAAACCCGCTGGGTTGTTCATCCTGTCACTTGTACCCAGACACAGCTGGGACTTGCTTAACTGTTAAGTGAACAGCTTCTCAAACAAGAAGATCAACATTTGTCAACCCTTAAAATCTTACGTTATCTTGCTGGTGAAAAAGGGGGAATCTTTTAATAACAGTATCTATATTTGACAAATGGTATTTTCCTAACTCAAACAATGTGGGGTTTATTATTCCACACATATTTCTAATGTCTCTCAGGTGTTCATAGTCTCGTAGATAATGGTCTAGGCGGCGTGTCCGTCACTCTCACCACAGATTAACAACACAAAAAAATGAAATCAGGAAGGCTAAAGGCGTAGAGTTCTGAGTGCCAGTACAGGCTACTATGAAGATATCCTCACAGTATACCCAAAATTTGCCAGTGCAGGCTATTAAACACATGACTCTGTATGACTAACCATCCTGCGAGATGGGGACTTGTATTACCACTGCTGCCTTATTCAATCTTGTGTTGTTGATATCCTCAAAATGCATCCGGAGTCTGCCAGTGCAGACCGCTTATCACATGCCTCTGTATGACTAACCATCCTGTGTGATGGGGATTTTCAGCATCACGTAACTAGCTTTTTGACAACTGTACTCCCCTTCATATAGTCTAGGACAGCTGCACAAATGCAGATGTACCTAATATATTAATAACAAAAATGAAGATATCCTTGAAGAACTGGGGCATGATCTCCCACACTACATCACCGAATGTCCAGTTATCAGACCATTCACATTCCCGTGATTACACTCATGTACACATTCCCATACTTACACTGATGTACACATGCCCACACTTACAGTAATGTACACTTCCCATGAGTGCAGTGATGTACACTCCCGTAGTGTTTACACTGATGTACACTTCCCCAGAATACACAGATATACATTCACCTCTTGAGTTCAGTTACCCTTGATCGTAGATTGTGGAGGGTAGAAATAGCCTAGGCTACGCTATCCCCTTTGAGCGTATTTATTGTCTCGATAAACGTACTTGAACTTGTAATTGAACGTGATCGTAGATGAGTACATTCTTGCCCTTCTGTGTGTATTAGGTATTAATGCAATTCCTGTCTTAAACACGGAACCTGCTCTGAGGTTAGGCTGCCTCGCTAAATTATTCAGTCAACCGGTTTTAGCGTTCGTTATAAATTGTATTTATTCCAGAGGAAAAGGAATGCCCCTGAGCCCGCCTTGCTGGCTTTGTTCGTCGTGGTTTAATGATGTTAAAACAACCAGGAGAGATGCTCTGAGCAGCTGGTTTAATGGCGCCTATATCCAGACACACGCACGCACGCATTCACACGCGTTTCGGGTTATTCACACCCGTGCCACCTCCTGGGTGGCCCAATTTTCATCGGTCAATCAATCAATCACTCACGCTCTTGTGTCGTTCTTTCACTCAAACAACCCCCATTCACAAACTCAAAACACCCACTCACATGTGTGTGTGTGTGTGTGTGTGTGTGTGTGTGTGTGTGTGTGTGTGTGTGTGGTGCTTTCGTCCAAACACACGCACTCATGCGCTTGTGTGGTGTTTTCATCCAAACATATGCACTCACACACCCAAACACGTGGTTATGTAATGTTTACACCCCAATTACACACACTCAAACACATATATTTTCCTTGTGTGTATCCTCACCTAGTCACAAACTTACCCAGCTGTGTTTGTGTTGAGCCTCAGCTTCGGGGCCCCGCCTCTTAACCTTGGGTCTACCTGCGTAGGTTTATCATACATATTTGTTGAGTCCACATATACAGTGAGCCTCAAGTTATAACTCGACCTCAGGGTTGTGAGAAACACTCACATTACCGCCCGTTCTCACCGTTTGCCAAAACGGAACTGTTTTGCTTAAACAGAAACGTAAACAAGGCAATTGTTTGGCCTAAACAAAAGCGTACGAACAGCAGCAGCAGCACAGTTTTCTATGCCTATTAAAACCTACAGGCATAGAAAACGTCAATATTAACATGGTTGAATTTCAACTAATACATGGCATTTTTAAGGGGTTTGATTACGTTAAAATTGCGACGAATTAGGCGAGAAGACAGGTTGCAGAGACCAACAGACACAACAGACACAACAGACCAACAGAGACAGTTGCAGAGATGCAGATATTAGACCAGCAACCTCCACACAGCGACCGGCGCTGTGTGGAGGTTGCTGGTCTAGCTGGAACTACCCCACACAACCCATCCTCCTAAAATGGTAGTACTCCTGCCAACTGTGGCTTCAACCTACAAAAATTGGACTCTTGGAAAAACGTACAAAAAATGGACTACTTTAGGAACGTTTACGTTTCGTACAATTTAAATACTTTTTTGCCGTGCTCAAAAAAAGTGGAACAGCACCTGTGCACTTTAAATGAACCTAGGCCTAAATAAGCCTAGTATACGCCAACTTAGGCCTAATTTAGTACATATATGTGCCTTGCTAGCCCTAGGGAAGCTTAGCTTTGGTTGTCTTTGCCTCGTGTCCTCTACAGAGTTAGTTTAAACTCTTAAGTTAGAATTACTTCGAAAAGTGACTGTTTTGGGGCGCATCAGTCCAGGGGCGTAGATTCACGAAGCAGTTACGCAAGCACTTACGAACCAGGGGGGCCAGATTCACGAAGCAGCTACGCAAGCACTTACGAACCTGTCCATCTTTTCTCAATTTTTAGCGGCTTTGTTTACAATTGTTAAACAGTTAATGAGCTCCGAAACACCAAGAGGCTGTTTATAACAATAACAACAGTTGATTGGCAAGTTTTCATGCTTGTAAACTGTTTAATAAATGTAACCAAAAGCCGTCGAAGATGTACACGTTTGTAAGTACTTGCGTAACTGCTTCGTGAATCTGACCCCAGGTTCGTAAGTGCTTGCGTAACTGCTTCGTAAATCTGGCCCCATTTTTGTACGTTGGACCATTAGTTGTCATGAGTACTGACATTTATGAGAGGTTTACCTCGCACTTTACCTGTAAACTATGGTGTGAGTTGTGATCACTTTGGACATTGACGTAAGAGTTGTTAGTTGATGTGGCACTTGTCACCACTCACTACACCTTCCTGCCATACCTTGAGGTTACCTTAAGGTGCTTCCGGGGCTTAGCGTCCCCGAGGCCCGGTCCTCGACCAGGCCTCCCTTCATGAAGGCCATGTCTTCACTTCTGTAATGTTTCACTTTTTTACACTACAGTGGTCATGCGTTTACAGTGCCGAGACCGGGCCGCGGGCACATTGATCCCCAGAATCAACAACAGGTGGGTAGAGCATATCTCAATTTGTGTTGTGTCATGTAGGGGTAGAACTCTGTGCTACTGTCCGGGGGAGTCGGCGGCTGAGCCGACACAACACTGGACACGTGATCCTCTGGTCCCGTGTTCGATCCTGGGCGCCGGCGAGAAACAATGGGCAGAGTTTCTTTCACCCTGATGCCCCTGTTACCTATCAGTAAATAGGTACCTGGGAGTTAGTGAGCTGTCACGGGCTGCTTCCTGGAGGTGGAGGACCGGGCCGCGGGGACACTAAGCCCCGAAATCATCTCAAGATAACCTCAAGAAGATACTACATATGTTCATTATGCAGTCAACTACACAATGTGGTTGATACCTGGTTGATACCTGGTTGATGGGGTTCTGGGAGTTCTTCTACTGCCCAAGCCCGGCCCGAGGCCAGGCTCGACTTGTGAGAGTTTGGTCCACCAGGCTATTGCTTGGAGCGGCCCGCAGGCCCACATACCCACCACAGCCCGGCTGTGGTTGTACAGTGGCAAATATTATAATTCTAACAAGCATAAATATACAAGCGTCATATGGAGAGGGGCAAGAGAAGTGTTGCAGTGAGGTGTTAACCACAGAAGGTGACTAAGGCCTCGTGTATGTGTTCACCTGTCATCCTTCTTCGTCCTCGTGTTGTGTAGTCCTCGTTAATCCTCTCTACCCACAGGCGTAGTTCATCCTGCGGGGGTTTTGCAGTGTGGAGAGGTTTTGTTCCTACAGTGTGTCCTCGTAGCTCATGTCCCTCACCCACGGGACCAGTCTCTTGGCGAATTGACTTTCTCAACTTTCTTGGTGTGTTGGGTTCCATGCTGGTGCAGCATATTCAGGTATGGTGTATAGCATCTTGGATGCCTCCGTGTTCAAGTTGCAGAAGGCTGCTCTGATGTGGGGTGTGGAGGTCAAGACTGGTGCCATGTTTCTTTGTCAGCAACCTTTAGTTCCTCATTTTCTGGCCTCCTCTACTCGCCCGCATTCTTCATTACATTGCACTTGCCCGGGTTGAGCTCTAGCAGCCATGTTGTTTGTGTACTCACAGCCGTATCAGCGTTAATTACTCATGTATTCACCTAGTTGTGCTTGCGGGGGTTGAGCTCTGCTCTTTCGGCCCGCCTCTCAACTGTCAATCAACGATCAATTTTTTTCTCACACACACACACACACACACACACACACACACACACACACACACACACACACACACACACACACACACACACACACACACACATCCCCAAGAAGCAGCCCGTAACAGCTGTCTAACTCCCAGGTACCGTTTTACTGCTAGGTAACAAGGGCATCAGGGTGAAAGAAAGTTTGCCCATCTGTCTCTGCCATTGCCGGGGATCGAACCCCGGTCGCCAGGATTACGAGTACTGAGTACTGTCCACTCAGCCACCAGGCGCCCCATGTGTTGCGGTACTGTTGTGGGTTTCTTCATCTGGCGCTTCTCTCCATAAGTTTGCACTTTTCAAGATTGAAGTCTAGTAGCCATTTCTCAAACGGTGTATGAGATGTGCCAAGATGCTCTCGTCTCACAGCTCTCCTCTGTCTCACCATTGTGAACCAGTCTGAGAAGGATGAGAACCACAAGCAAACTCAGAGATAATAGACATCGATTAGAGATAATTCTAAAACGCATGAGAATGTGAGGGGTGAAAGCCAAGGAAAGTGGAGATGGGAAGGAAGCTGAGGAAAGTGGAGATGGGAGGGAAAGCAAGGGGAAAGTGGAGCCAGATGTGTTGCACTAGGAAGGGAATGTGTGTGTGTGAGCCTCTTACTCCAATTTGTGCGACCACTCTCCCTGGGTCTGTTATAGTGTCTTAAGTATTGGTCTATCACTTGTCTTATTCCGCTGCGAGAGAAGGGGGGCGGCAATATGGCTGGGAGTTAGTACCAACAGTGTGCTGTAGCAGTCTGGATCACCAAGATGGTGCCTGGAACCTGGTGAGGGTAGGTGCGGGTGTGTGTGTTCTTATCCCGTGTCAGTGGCGCTCTTAAAGACAGGTCTCGTTCACATAGTTATCACTTCCCCTCTCACACCTAATGTTCTCTCTCTCTCTCTCTCACCACCTCTCCCACCTACCTACCTGCCTACCTAACCCCCCCCCTTTTCTCTCTCTCTCTCTCTCTCTCTCTCTCTCTCTCTCTCTCTCTCTCTCTCTCTCTCTCTCTCTCTCTCTCTCTCTCATACACCACTCCATCAGCGCGTCCTTCCACAGTCTTCCTGGTTTCTTCGCTTCATTTTTTTCATAAGCTCGACTCCCAAACTTAGTCTTGCCTGTGTTGGCAGGTGTTGTGAGGGAGGCAGGTGTTATGAGGGAGGCAGGTGTTATGAGGGAGGCAGGTGTTATGAGGGAAGCAGGTGTTGTGAGGGAGGCAGGTGTTATGAGGGAGGCAGGTGTTATGAGGGAGGCAGGTGTTATGAGGGAGGCAGGTGTTGTGAGGGAGATTGCTCGCGAAATTGACATACTGTCCCGTTTTCTGTTTTGGGACCTCTGGTGGGATAGGATAAAAGCAGGTGTGTACGGCAGTTTCTTGTGGGGAGCCTGAGGAGGACGGGCTGCACCGCGTGTGACTTACCTTGTAGTCTCTACTTGCAACCCAGCGGGTTTTCTTCCTATTGGGGAGTGTTGTACATGCTGCTATGGCGGTGTGTCCACTCACAGGATGAGTGGCGCTGCCCAATACTGTCACTATGGCGGTGTGTCCACTCACAGGATGAGTGGCGCTGCCCAATACTGTCACTATGGCGGTGTGTCCACTCACAGGATGAGTGGCGCTGCCCAATACTGTCACTATGGCGGTGTGTCCACTCACAGGATGAGTGGCGCTGCCCAATACTGTCACTATGGCGGTGTGTCCACTCACAGGATGAGTGGCGCTGCCCAATACTGTCACTATGGCGGTGTGTCCACTCACAGGATGAGTGGCGCTGCCCAATACTGTCACTATGGCGGTGTGTCCACTCACAGGATGAGTGGCGCTGCCCAATACTGTCACTATGGCGGTGTGTCCACTCACAGGATGAGTGGCGCTGCCCAATACTGTCACTATGGCGGTGTGTCCACTCACAGGATGAGTGGCGCTGCCCAATACTGTCACTATGGCGGTGTGTCCACTCACAGGATGAGTGGCGCTGCCCAATACTGTCACTATGGCGGTGTGTCCACTCACAGGATGAGTGGCGCTGCCCAATACTGTCACTATGGCGGTGTGTCCACTCACAGGATGAGTGGCGCTGCCCAATACTGTCACTATGGCGGTGTGTCCACTTACAGGATGAGTGACGCTGCCCAATACTGTCACTATGGCGGTGTGTCCACTCACAGGATGAGTGGCGCTGCCCAATACTGTCACTATGGCGGTGTGTCCACTCACAGGATGAGTGGCGCTGCCCAATACTGTCACTATGGCGGTGTGTTCACTCACAGGATGAGTGGCGCTGCCCAATACTGTCACTATGGCGGTGTGTCCACTCACAGGATGAGTGACGCTGCCCAATACTGTCACTATGGCGGTGTGTTCACTCACAGGATGAGTGGCGCTGCCCAATACTGTCACTATGGCGGTGTGTCCACTCACAGGATGAGTGGCGCTGCTCAATACTGTCACTATGGCGGTGTGTCCACTCACAGGATGAGTGGCGCTGCCCAATACTGTCACTATGGCGGTGTGTCCACTCACAGGATGAGTGGCGCTGCCCAATACTGTCATTATGGCGGTGTGTCCACTCACAGGATGAGTGGCGCTGCCCAATACTGTCACTATGGCGGTGTGTCCACTTACAGGATGAGTGACGCTGCCCAATACTGTCACTATGGCGGTGTGTCCACTCACAGGATGAGTGGCGCTGCCCAATACTGTCACTATGGCGGTGTGTCCACTCACAGGATGAGTGGCGCTGCCCAATACTGTCACTATGGCGGTGTGTCCACTTACAGGATGAGTGACGCTGCCCAATACTGTCACTATGGCGGTGTGTCCACTCACAGGATGAGTGGCGCTGCCCAATACTGTCACTATGGCGGTGTGTCCACTCACAGGATGAGTGGCGCTGCCCAATACTGTCACTATGGCGGTGTGTCCACTTACAGGATGAGTGACGCTGCCCAATACTGTCACTATGGCGGTGTGTCCACTCACAGGATGAGTGGCGCTGCCCAATACTGTCACTATGGCGGTGTGTCCACTCACAGGATGAGTGGCGCTGCCCAATACTGTCACTATGGCGGTGTGTTCACTCACAGGATGAGTGGCGCTGCCCAATACTGTCACTATGGCGGTGTGTCCACTCACAGGATGAGTGACGCTGCCCAATACTGTCACTATGGCGGTGTGTTCACTCACAGGATGAGTGGCGCTGCCCAATACTGTCACTATGGCGGTGTGTCCACTCACAGGATGAGTGGCGCTGCTCAATACTGTCACTATGGTGGTGTGTCCACTCACAGGATGAGTGGCGCTGCCCAATACTGTCACTATGGCGGTGTGTCCACTCACAGGATGAGTGGCGCTGCCCAATACTGTCACTCTGGCGGTGTGTCCACTCACAGGATGAGTGGCGCTGCCCAATACTCTCACTATGGCGGTGTGTCCACTCACAGGATGAGTGGCGCTGCCCAATACTCTCACTATGGCGGTGTGTCCACTCACAGGATGAGTGGCGCTGCCCAATACTGTCACTATGGCGGTGTGTCCACTCACAGGATGACTGGCGCTTCCCAATACTGTCACTATGGCGGTGTGTCCACTCACAGGATGAGTGGCGCTGCCCAATACTGTCACTATGGCGGTGTGTCCACTCACAGGATGAGTGGCGCTGCCCAATACTGTCACTATGGCGGTGTGTTCACTCACAGGATGGGTGGCGCTGCCCAATACTGTCATTATGGCGGTGTGTCCACTCTCAGGATGAGTGGCGCTGCCCAATACTGTCACTATGGTGGTGTGTCTACTCACAGGATGAGTGACGCTGCCCAATACTGTCACTATGGCGGTGTGTCCACTCACAGGATGAGTGACGCTGCCCAATACTGTCACTATGGCGGTGTGTTCACTCACAGGATGAGTGGCGCTGCCCAATACTGTCACTATGGCGGTGTGTCCACTCACAGGATGAGTGGCGCTGCTCAATACTGTCACTATGGTGGTGTGTCCACTCACAGGATGAGTGGCGCTGCCCAATACTGTCACTATGGCGGTGTGTCCACTCACAGGATGAGTGGCGCTGCCCAATACTCTCACTCTGGCGGTGTGTCCACTCACAGGATGAGTGGCGCTGCCCAATACTCTCACTATGGCGGTGTGTCCACTCACAGGATGAGTGGCGCTGCCCAATACTCTCACTATGGCGGTGTGTCCACTCACAGGATGAGTGGCGCTGACCAATACTGTCACTATGGCGGTGTGTCCACTCACAGGAAGAGTGGCGCTGCCCAATACTGTCACTATGGCGGTGTGTCCACTCACAGGATGAGTGGCGCTGCCCAATACTGTCACTATGGCGGTGTGTCCACTCACAGGATGAGTGGCGCTGCCCAATATTGTAACTATGGCGGTGTGTCCACTCACAGGATGGGTGGCGCTGCCCAATACTGTCATTATGGCGGTGTGTCCACTCTCAGGATGAGTGGCGCTGCCCAATACTGTCACTATGGTGGTGTGTCTACTCACAGGATGAGTGACGCTGCCCAATACTGTCACTATGACGGTGTGGCCACTCACAGGATGAGTGACGCTGCCCAATACTGTCACTATGGCAGTGTGTCCACTCACAGGATGAGTGGTGCTGCCCAATACGGTCACTATGGCGGTGTGTCCACTCACAGGATGAGTGGCGCTGCCCAATACGGTCACTATGGCGGTGTGTCCACTCACAGGATGAGTGACGCTGCCCAATACTGTCACTATGGCGGTGTGTCCACTCACAGGATGAGTGACGCTGTCCAGTACTGTCACTATGCCGGTGTGTCCACTCACAGGATGAGTGGCGCTGCCCAATACTGTCACTATGGTGGTGTGTTCACTCACAGGTTGAGTGGCGCTGCCCAATACTGTCACTATGGCGGTGTGTCCACTCACAGGATGAGTGGCGCTGCCCAATACTGTCACTATGGCGGTGTGTCCACTCACAGGATGAGTGGCGCTGCCCAATATTGTAACTATGGCGGTGTGTCCACTCACAGGATGGGTGGCGCTGCCCAATACTGTCACTATGGCGGTGTGTCCACTCACAAGATGAGTGGCGCTGCCCAATACTGTCACTATGGCGGTGTGTCCACTCACAGGATGAGTGACGCTGTCCAGTACTGTCACTATGCCGGTGTGTCCACTCACAGGATGAGTGGCGCTGCCCAATACTGTCACTATGGCGGTGTGTTCACTCACAGGTTGAGTGGCGCTGCCCAATACTGTCACTATGGCGGTGTGTTCACTCACAGGTTGAGTGACGCTGCCCAATACTGTCACTATGGCGGTGTGTTCACCCACAGGATGAGTGGCGCTGCCCAATACTCTCACTATGGCGGTGTGTCCACTCACAGGATGAGTGGCGCTGCCCAATACTGTCACTATGGCGGTGTGTCCACTCACAGGATGAGTGACGCTGCCCAATACTGTCACTATGGCGGTGTGTCCACTCACAGGATGAGTGACGCTGCCCAATACTGTCACTATGGTGGTGTGTTCACTCACAGGATGAGTGGCGCTGCCCAATAAACTCGCCCCTCGGGGCAAAATTAAAAAAAAATTAAATATGTAGTCGTTGTCGAACCCATTTATATAATAATTGTAACTAGCTAATTACCAACACTAACCTCCTTAGCTAAATTAATTTTGGTGTTCAGTTCTTGAGCCCATTGTGGGTCTGTGGTAACATTTTTACACTACCGCCCACAGGATGGGTATGGTGGTCCACTACCACCCACAGGATGGGTATGGTGGTCCACTACCACCCACAGGATGGGTATGGTGGTCCACTACCACCCACAGGATGGGTATGGTGGTCCACTACCACCCACAGGATGGGTATGGTGGTCCACTACCACCCACAGGATGGGTATGGTGGTCCACTACCACCCACAGGATGGGTATGGTGGTCCACTACCACCCACAGGATGGGTATGGTGGTCCACTACCGCCCACAGGATGGGTATGGGTCCACTACCACCCACAGGATGGGTATGGTGGTCCACTACCACCCACAGGATGGGTATGGGGTCCACTACCACCCACAGGATGGGTATGGTGGTCCACTACCACCCACAGGATGGGTATGGTGGTCCACTACCACCCACAGGATGGGTATGGTGGTCCACTACCACCCACAGGATGGGTATGGTGGTCCACTACCGCCCACAGGATGGGTATGGGGTCCACTACCGCCCACAGGATGTGTATGGGGTCCACTACCACCCACAGGATGGGTATGGGGTCCACTACCGCCCACAGGATGGGTATGGGGTCCACTACCGCCCACAGGATGAGTATGGGGTCCACTACCACCCACAGGATGGGTATGGGGTCCACTACCGCCCACAGGATGAGTAAGGGGTCCACTACCGCCCACAGGATGGGTATGGGGTCCACTACCACCCACAGGATGGGTATGGGGTCCACTACCGCCCAAAGGATGGGTATGGGGTCCACTACCACTCACAGGATGGGTATGGGGTCCACTACCACCCACAGGATGGGTATGGGTCCACTACCACCCACAGGATGGGTATGGGGTCCACTACCACCCACAGGATGGGTATGGGGTCCACTACCGCCCACAGGATGGGTATGGGGTCCACTACCGCCCACAGGATGAGTATGGGGTCCACTACCACCCACAGGATGGGTATGGGGTCCACTACCGCCCACAGGATGAGTAAGGGGTCCACTACCGCCCACAGGATGGGTATGGGGTCCACTACCACCCACAGGATGGGTATGGGGTCCACTACCGCCCACAGGATGGGTATGGGGTCCACTACCACTCACAGGATGGGTATGGGGTCCACTACCACCCACAGGATGGGTATGGGGTCCACTACCACCCACAGGATGGGTATGGGGTCCACTACCACCCACAGGAATAGTATGGGGGTCCACTACCGCCCACAGGAATAGTATGGGGTTCACTACCACCCACAGGATGGGTATGGGGTCCACTACCACCTACAGGATGGGTATGGGGTCCACTACCACTCACAGGATGGGAATGGGGTCCCCTACCACCCACAGGATGGGTATGGGGGTCCACTACCACCCACAGGATGGGTATGGGGTCCACTACCACCCACAGGATGGGTATGGGGGTCCACTACCACCCACAGGAATAGTACTGGGTCCACTACCACCCACAGGATGGGTATGGGGTCCACTACCACCCACAGGATGGGTATGGGGGTCCACTACCACCCACAGGATGGGAATGGGGTCCCCTACCACCCATAGGATGGGTATGGGGGTCCACTACCACCCACAGGATGGGTATGGGGTCCACTACCACCCACAGGATGGGTATGGGGTCCATTACCACCCACAGGATGGGTATGGGGTCCACTACCACCCACAGGAATAGTACGGGGTCCACTACCACCCACAGGATGGGTATGGGGGTCCACTACCACCCACAGGATGGGTATGGAGTCCACTACCACCCACAGGAATAGTATGGGGTCCACTACCACCCACAGGAATAGTATGGGGTCCACTACCACCCACAGGATGGGTATGGGGTCCACTACCACCCACAGGATAAGTATGGGGTCCACTACCACCCACAGGATGGGTATGGGGTCCACTACCACCCACAGGAATAGTATGGGGTCCACTACCACCCACAGGATGGGTATGGGGTCCACTACCACCCACAGGATAAGTATGGGGTCCACTACCACCCACAGGATGGGTATGGGGTCCACTACCACCCACAGGAATAGTATGGGGTCCACTACCACCCACAGGATGGGTATGGGGTCCACTACCACCCACAGGAATAGTATGGGGTCCACTACCACCAACAGGATGGGTATGGGGTCCACTACCACCCACAGGATGGGTATGGGGTCCATTACCACCCACAGAATGGGTATGGGGTCCATTACCACCCACAGAATGGGTATGGGGTCCACTACCACCCACAGGATGGGTATGGGGTCCACTACCACCCATAGGATGGGTATGGGGTCCACTACCACCCACAGGATGGGTATCTGGTCCACTACCACCCACAGGATGGGTATGGGGTCCACTACCACCCATAGGATGGGTATGGGGTCCACTACCACCCACAGGATGGGTATGGGGTCCACTACCACCCATAGGATGGGTATGGGGTCCACTACCACCCACAGGATGGGTATCTGGTCCACTACCACCCACAGGATGGGTATGGGGTCCACTACCACCCACAGGATGGGTATGGGGTCCGCTACCACCCATAGGATGGGTATGGGGTCCACTACCACCCACAGGATGGGTATGGTGGTCCACTACCACCCACAGGATGGGTATGGGGTCCACTACCACCCACAGGATGGGTATGGGGTCCACTACCACCCACAGGATGGGTATGGGGTCCACTACCACCCACAGGATGGGTATGGGGTCCACTACCACCCACAGGATGGGTATGGGGTCCACTACCACCCACAGGATGGGTATGGGGTCCACTACCACCCACAGGATGGGTATGGGGTCCACTACCACCCACAGGATGGGTATGGGGTCCACTACCACCCACAGGATGGGTATGGGGTCCACTACCACCCACAGGATGGGTATGAGGTTTTATGGTGTGTGGGAAGCAGGTTCTCTAAGCTTCCCTTCAGTAACTACTACGTCTCTTAACGCCAGCCTGCGCTACACTGTCAGCCCGCCCCCGCTAGGCTCGCCCAAGCTGCGGCCCACCCCCAAAGTCACGTTCTTGAATTTAAAAGTACTATGTATCAAACGTCAGTACTTTTCAACCATTAAGCAATTTTGTTATATATTATAATTTTGTGTATAACTAGGTGTAGGTTTGGTTAGGTTAGGTTAGGTTAGGTTAGGTTAGGTTAGGTTAGGTCTTTGGGTTCTGTTGGCGATTATTTGTGTTTGTAGTTGGTGAGTGAAGCATTCTCAGAGTTGCAGGGGCTAGATTAACGAAGAAGTTACGCAAGCACTTACGAACCTGTACATCTTTTCTCAATCTTTGGCGGCTTTGTTTACAATTATTAAACAGTTAATGAGCTCCGAAGCACCAGGAGGCTGTTTATAACAATAACAACAGTTGATTGGCAAGTTTTCATGCTTGTAAACTGTTTAATAAATGTAACCAAAGCCGTCAGTGATTGAGGAACGATGTACACGTTCGTAAGTACTTGCGTAACTGCTTGGTGAATCTGGCCCCAGGCTTGGAACAGAGGTTGTCAGGGAAGCACTGTTCGAAATATGCTCGGACGGCATCAGTTGTGAGTCGGATGTAAACAGTTTTCATTAATAAACAAGGGGGTTTGGCGGGTGGATTAACGAGCATTTGGCCCTTGTTGATGAGGAGGTGTACCAGTAGAGTACTGTGGATGACGGTAGAGTCCCGGCGCGGAGACGCGGTGGGGCGGGAAGCCAAAACGGGGGAGAAATTGGGTACTTCCTTCACCTCCGGATACCTGTTGGAGCTGCCCGCAGCTGCTGCTGCTGCTGCTGTTCCCAGCTTTGTCTGGTGCGTGACGTGTGTGTGTGTGTGTGTGTGTGTGTGTGTGTGTGTGTGTGTGTGTGTGTGTGTGTGTGTGTGTGTATTAACCTAGTTGTGCTTGCTGGGGTTGAGCTTCGCTTTTTCGGCCCGCCTTTCAACTGTCAATCAACTGTTTACTATTTTTTTTCCTTAACACTACACACACACACACACACACACACACACACACACACACACACACACACACACACACACACACACACACACACACACACACACACACACACACACCAGGAAGCAGCCCGTGACAGCTGACTAACTTCCAGGCCAGGTACCTATTTACTGCTAGGTAACAGGGGCATTTAGGGTGAAAGAAACTTTTGCCCATATGTTTCTGCCTGGTGCGGGAATCGAACCCGTGCCACAGAATTACGAGTCCTGCGCGCTATCCACCAGGCTACCAGGCCCCCCATGTGTGTGTGTGTGTTGGGGGCAGGGGTGGTTGCAGGGGTTTGCGTGCGCGCGCGCGCGTGTGTGTGTGTGTGTGTGTGTGTGTGTGTGTGTGTGTGTGTGTGTGTGTGTGTGTGTGTGTGTGTGTGTGTGTGTGTGTGTGTGTGTGTGTGCAGGATCCAGCTTTAGCTCTTGTACCTCGCCTTTCTAGCCGCCCATTGCCTAACGCATTGACTCCTGACCTATTTCCCTCTCATATCTGCTTTTAAGATTGTGAATTAAGTTCGCTTCTACAACCTGCTCTATTTTTATTTTAGTTTGTCCTATTTTCTCACTATTTACGCTAAAGGAAAATTGTCTAACATCTCTATGGCTCATATGTTTCTCAAGTGTCCACGTCCCATGTTCTCGTGTTCTATTGGTATTTGATCCCAATACCACTTTAATCCTCTCAAGTATTTTATATGTCTCCATTTGGTCGCCTATCAACGTGTCCCCATTTGCATCATCTTACACCTGCTGGTGTTGAAATCTAGAAGCCATTTCTCTGACCAACTCTGCAGCTTTTCTCAGTCATCTTGGAGACATAAATGAGATATGGTGTGTGTGTCTCAGCCTCCAGCACTGAAATTCTCCGTTTGTGTGTGTGTGTGTGGGGGGGGGGGGCGGCTCCTTGGTAGAGGGTTGGGGGGTGGGGGCAGCCTTGGAGGGGGGGTGATGGGGTGTGGGGAGGGGGCACACCCCCCCCCCCACACTTGTCACGCACGCCTTCCCATCTCAAATCCACATTTTTCCCTCCTGTCCTTCGCCTCGCCTCCACACGCTTGGCCAGATTTCTTCTCCACCCACCACTGAATACATGATGACTCTCCACACCTGATGACTCTACACACCTGATGACTACACACCTGATGACTCTACACACCTGATGACTCCACACCTGATTACTCTCCACACCTGATGACTCTCCACACCTGATGACTCTACACACCTGATGACTCTACACACCTGGACCTGGATTCACGAAGCAGTTACGCAAGCATTTACGAACCTGTAAGTACTTACGTAACTGCTTCGTGAATCTTGCTCTTGATGACTCCAGATGATGACTACACACATGATGACTCTACACATCTGACGACTCTCCACACTTGACGATCCTTCACACCTGATAACTGCCCACACCTGTGTCGTGATGACTGGCTACACCTGTGTCGTGATGACAATCCACACCTGTGTCGTGATAACTGGCCACACCTGTGTCGTGATGACTGGCCACACCTGTGTCGTGATGACTGGCCACACCTGTGTCGTGATGACTGGCCACACCTGTGTCGTGATGACTGGCCACACCTGTGTCGTGATGACTGGCCACACCTGTGTCGTGATGACTGGCTACACCTGTGTCGTGATGACAATCCACACCTGTGTCGTGATAACTGGCCACACCTGTGTCGTGATGACTGGCCACACCTGTGTCGTGATGACTGGCCACACCTGTGTCGTGATGACTGGCCACACCTGTGTCGTGATGACTGGCCACACCTGTGTCGTGATGACTGGCCACACCTGTGTCGTGATGACTGGCTACACCTGTGTCGTGATGACAATCCACACCTGTGTCGTGATAACTGCCCACACCTGTGTCGTGATGACTGGCCACAGCTGTGCCGTAATAAGAAGCACCCCCCACACGCTGTCATGCTGTCCCAGTCAATCATTCTTTCCATTGACCGAAATGAATTTTACTGCACAAACGCTTCCGCCGACAACTTTCTTATATTAAGGGCGATATATTTTCACAAACAAGTAACATGCGCGCCCAGCGAACCCTTTTTAATTAAACTAATGCGAATCTATTTTCAACAGTTATTACCCGTTAATTATATAATAATTGTTTCCTATTTAATATTAGGGAATCTGTGTGGTACACTGAGAGGTGTACCACGCTTCTGTGTGTGGTACACTGAGAGGTGTACCCCACACTTCTGTGTGTGGTACACTGAGAGGTGTACCCCACACTTCTGTGTGTGGTACACTGAGAGGTGTACCCCACACTTCTGTGTGTGGTACACTGAGAGGTGTACCCCACACTTCTGTGTGTGGTACACTGAGAGGTGTACCCCACACTTCTGTGTGTGGTACACTGAGAGGTGTACCACGCTTCTGTGTGTGGTACACTGAGAGGTGTACCACGCTTCTGTGTGTGGTACACTGAGAGGTGTACCACGCTTCTGTGTGTGGTACACTGAGAGGTGTACCACGCTTCTCTGTGTGGTACACTGAGAGGTGTACCACGCTTCTCTGTGTGGTACACTGAGAGGCTAACTCGGTCCTAAAGACCGTTCACGACTAAACTACACTTGCTAGTTGGTCAGTAAGATATTGTAGTGGCTTAATAATCCTCAGCGAGTACACAGAGAAGATTAGCATGGCCCTGCCTGAAGGAGTCAATGTTCGCCTCCAGATTAATGATAGGATGTATGGTGAAAAACTCTCTCCTTATTTGTTAAGTAAAGTCAAGAATAACAAGGGTACAGCACTTGTGACTAGTATTAAAGCAGGTGATGGGACGGATATGACAAATACAGATGGGATTGTATGTTATGTTCGGGGTGAATTAGAGAAATTGTACACAAAAGTGAACGTAGACCAAGGTATGCGGGAGTATTTCCTTGGAAAACTGTAGGTAAAGCTGCTGAAAGTTACTGTAAAGAAGTTATCTTGTGGGGGGAAGTAAACCTATAATGACTGGAACGGCTATAGATCCTGTCTGGACAGGTGACAGCAAGCCTGCTCATCGAAGTCTCCCTACTGACCTTCCCCAAGATACAACCCCTAGGGTCCTATTTACTACTAGGAGAACAGATGCATCTGGTGTAAGGAATCGTGCCCAAACGTCTCGTCCGGCACAGGCGTTGAACACGAGACCATTCAGGTCTCGTGTTGTTAGTGACCTACTACGCTGACAGCTCAACTACACACACACACGCATGTGCTGGACACAAATTGTGATCCCAGATTGGCTCATTCACCTATCCTGTGACCTCAGATTGGCTCATTCACCTATCCTGTGACCTCAGATTGGCTCATTCACCTATCCTGTGACCTCAGATTGGCTCATTCACCTATCCTGTGACCTCAGATTGGCTCATTCACCTATCCTGTGACCTCAGATTGGCTCATTCACCTATCCTGTGACCTCAGATTGGCTCATTCACCTATCCTGTGACCTCAGATTGGCTCATTCACCTATCCTGTGACCTCAGATTGGCTCATTCACCTATCCTGTGACCTCAGATTGGCTCATTCACCTATCCTGTGACCCCAGATTGGCACATTCACCTATCCTGTGACCCCAGATAAGCTCATTCACCTATCCTGTGACCCCACAGATAAGCTCATTCACCTATCCTGTGACCCCACAGATAAACTCATTCACCTATCCTGTGA
>NC_091175.1:21874658-21892158 GCF_040958095.1 Procambarus clarkii
GTTAGTAAATGGAATGCACTAGGAAGTGATGTGGTGGAGGCTGACTCCATACACAGTTTCAAATGTAGATATGATAGAGCCCAATAGGCTCAGGAATCTGTACATTAGTTGATTGACGGTTGAGAGGCGGGACCAAAGAGCTAAAGCTCAACCCCCACAAGTACAATTAGGTGAGTACACACCCAGGAAGCAGCCCGTAACAACTGTCTAACTCCCAGGTACCTTTTTACTGCTAGGTAACAGGGGCATCAGGATGAAAGAAACTTTGCCCATCTGTCTCTGCCATCGCCGGGGATCGAACCTCGGTCCCCAGGATTACGATGTCAATAAGCCGGCTATGTCAATAGGCCGTTCTACCTCCTCGCCCTGTAGCGAGTAGATTATCCCAATAATATATTCGCTCCAAACGCATTAGCCTAATGAGAGAAGCAAAGCTCTCCTTAGTACAATTTCCAGTCAAGAATGTAGCACTCGGCGTAGGCAGTTCTAATCGTCTCCAAGACGCTACAGCTTCGACACAGAACAGGCAGCAGACTAGGGGCTAGATTCACGAAAGCACTTACGCAAGCACTTACGAATCTGTACATCTTTTCTCAATCTTTGGCGGCTTTGTTTCCAATTATTAAACAGTTAATCAGTTCCGAAGCACCAGGAGGCTGTTTATAACGATAACAACAGTTGATTGGCAAGTTTTCATGCTTGTAAACTGTTCAATAAATGTAACCAAAGTCGTCAGAGATTGAGGAAAGATGTACACGTTCGTAAGTGCTTGCGTAAGTCATTCGTGAATCTGGCCCCAGGACCACATCGAGCTACAACACTCTCCCACATAGAGCTCCGCGACTCCGGCCTCACTCAGCTCTCTGTGCTCTGCTCCAAGCTTCGTCTCAACGTCTACGACACTGCTGTATCCAGGACTACTAAATAAATATGAAACCCACTAAACACTGTGTATCTAATCTACCCAACAACGTAACATAACCGTACGTTACAGCCCTTACTTCATTACACACAGAAATCACAAGAGCGTGATGGATCGTAGTGGTAGAAGAGGTAGAACGGCCTATTGACATAGCTAGAGTGCAGGGGGGAGTTGTGTAAAACCCTGGTTTGTGTCTCGGAGAGGCTGCAGGATCCAGTAAGTTCAGTAGAACTTCTGGTTTCAACTCTTTTTACCATGTCGTAGCTCAGTCGATTAAGGCAGCGTCTGGGATGCTCTCTGACGTAGGTTCGAATCCTCGTCACGATCCTTGTGGATTTGTTCTTATGCAATACATATATTTATAGTATTGGAGATAATTCAGGTGAGTAAAGCATGAGTGTAGACACAGGGAGGTGAGTGGGTACACCTACCCATGGGTGTATTCATGCTGAGGTCACACCATCGTGACCCCAACATTATGTGGTGGCCGGTGTGGTCTTATGTGGTCTACGGTGTTGTTATGTGGGAGGTGACCTCCACCTCTCCAGTGCCACTCCGTACAAACTGCAGTGGTTTAGCCTAACTGAAAGCGTCAAACCCTAGACTATGTCCACCTAACCTACCTCAGCAGTAGAGGTTCGTGAAGCGTCAATACCGCGGGGTTTTACACCTCCCTAAACCACAACAATTTTTACGCCAGGGTCCGTTGCGTAACAAATATAATGGGTTCCCAGGTTTTGGATTTGAATTTCAATTTCAATTAGAATTTTACCCTCTAGTATTACCAGCTAACACGGACGCTCTTCTCTGTGGCGTATGCAAAGGGAAGACTACTGTATATGGGTCCCGTATCACAGTGGTCTACGTCCTCGCCTCACATCCCAGGGACTCTGGTTCATTCCTAGAATTGGGACAGAAACGGTTGGGCAAGTTTCCATTCACCTGAGGCCTCTGTTCACCTAGTAGCTAAATAGGTACCCGGGAGTTAGACAACTGTTGTGGGTTGCATCCTGGGAAAAGTCAGCATAGTCACCAACCCTCCCTAGGGATGACCTCGATAATTAAGCCTAAGTTTAAGTAAGCTTTGATAAGCCTAAGTTGTCCGTAAGAATGGGAGTTGTGAAGGCTTATCATCGTGGACATGAGAACTGTGTTTTACGGGCTATTCATGCCCATGCCACCTCTTGGGTGGCTTAATCTTCATCAGTCAATCAACTGTCTTGGTCTCACCGCGACCAAGGACGAGGCCGTGCCCACTGGGTCACCCGTCCACCTACTGGCTACACCCAGCGGTACTTAACCTGTCTTTCCGAACAGCGCGCACATTGTGCTCAATGTTGTAGACTGACCTTCCAAGGTTGGGAATGTTGTAGACTGACCTTCCAAGGTTGGGAATGTTGTAGACTGACCTTCCAAGGTTGGGAATGTTGTAGACTGACCTTCCAAGGTTGGGAATGTTGTAGACAGACCTTCCAAGGTTGGGAATGTTGTAGACTGACCTTCCAAGGTTGGGAATGTTGTAGACTGACCTTCCAAGGTTGTGAATGTTGTAGACTGACCTTCCAAGGTTGGGAATGTTGTAGACTAACCTTCCAAGGTTGGGAATGTTGTAGACTGACCTTCCAAGGTTGGGAATGTTACAGACTGACCTTCCAAGGTTGGGAATGATGTAGACAGACCTTCCAAGGTTGGGAATGTTGTAGACTGACCTTCCAAGGTTGTGAATGTTGTAGACTGACCTTCCAAGGTTGGGAATGTTGTAGACTGACCTTCCAAGGTTGAGAATGTTGTAGACTGACCTTCCAAGGTTGGGAATGTTGTAGACTGACCTTCCAAGGTTGGGAATGTTGCAGACTGACCTTCCAAGGTTGGGAATGTTACAGACTGACCTTCCAAGGTTGAGAATGTTGCAGACTGACCTTCCAAGGTTGAGAATGTTGCAGACTGACCTTCCAAGGTTGGGAATGTTGCAGACTGACCTTCCAAGGTTGTGAATGTTGTAGACTGACCTTCCAAGGTTGGGAATGTTGTAGACTGACCTTCCAAGGTTGAGAATGTTGTAGACTGACCTTCCAAGGTTGAGAATGTTGTAGATTGACCTTCCAAGGTTGGGAATGTTGTAGACTGACCTTCCAAGGTTGGGAATGTTGTAGACTGACCTTCCAAGGTTGAGAATGTTGTAGACAGACCTTCCAAGGTTGGGAATGTTGTAGACTGACCTTCCAAGGTTGGGAATGTTACAGACTGACCTTCCAAGGTTGAGAATGTTGTAGACTGACCTTCCAAGGTTGAGAATGTTGTAGACTGACCTTCCAAGGTTGGGAATGTTGTAGACTGACCTTCCAAGGTTGAGAATGTTGTAGACTGACCTTCCAAGGTTGAGAATGTTGTAGATTGACCTTCCAAGGTTGAGAATGTTGTAGACTGACCTTCCAAGGTTGGGAATGTTGTAGACTGACCTTCCAAGGTTGTGAATGTTGTAACTGACCTTCCAAGGTTGGGAATGTTGTAGACTGACCTTCCAAGGTTGGGAATGTTACAGACTGACCTTCCAAGGTTGGGAATGTTGTAGACAGACCTTCCAAGGTTGGGAATGTTGTAGACTGACCTTCCAAGGTTGGGAATGTTGTAGACTGACCTTCCAAGGTTGAGAATGTTGTAGACTGACCTTCCAAGGTTGAGAATGTTGTAGATTGACCTTCCAAGGTTGAGAATGTTGTAGACTGACCTTCCAAGGTTGGGAATGTTGTAGACTGACCTTCCAAGGTTGAGAATGTTGTAGACAGACCTTCCAAGGTTGGGAATGTTGTAGACTGACCTTCCAAGGTTGGGAATGTTACAGACTGACCTTCCAAGGTTGGGAATGTTGTAGACAGACCTTCCAAGGTTGGGAATGTTGTAGACTGACCTTCCAAGGTTGGGAATGTTACAGACTGACCTTCCAAGGTTGAGAATGTTGTAGACTGACCTTCCAAGGTTGTGAATGTTACAGACTGACCTTCCAAGGTTGGGAATGTTGTAACTGGCCTTCCAAGGTTGGGAATGTTGTAACTGACCTTCCAAGGTTGTGAATGTTGTAACTGACCTTCCAAGGTTGGGAATGTTATAGACTGACCTTCCAAGGTTGTGAATGTTACAGACTGACCTTCCAAGGTTGGGAATGTTGTAGACTGACCTTCCAAGGTTGGGAATGTTGTAACTGACCTTCCAAGGTTGGGAATGTTGTAACTGACCTTCCAAGGTTGGGAATGTTGTAACTGACCTTCCAAGGTTGGAAATGTTATAGACTGACCTTCCAATGCAGGCGATGAGTCACAATAACGTGGCTGAAGTATGTTGACCAGACCACACACTAGAAGTTGAAGGGACGACGACGTTTCGGTCCGTCCTGGACCATTCTCAAGTCGATTGTGATAAGGAGGTAGGGACAGGCAATAAATAGGCAAGAGAGAGCTGAGGAGGAAAGTAAGGTGTAGGGGATAGTAGTAATAATGAGAACTGCAGAAGGCCTATTGGCCCATACGAGGCAGCTCCTATTATAACCACCGAAGGAGATAGTAATAGGAATAAGAAGAGGATAGCAAGGGAGCGTAGGAGAAGACAATGAACAGAAAAAGGGAGAAGAGAGAAAGAAAAGGAAAGAGAAAGAAAGAAACGTCGTCGTCCCTTCAACTTCTAGTGTGTGATCTGGTCAACTGACCTTCCAAGGTTGGGAATGTTACAGACTGACCTTCCAAGGTTGGGAATGTTATAGACTGACCTTCCAAGGTTGGGAATGTTACAGACTGACCTTCCAAGGTTGGGAATGTTGCAACTGACCTTCCGAGGTTGAGAATGTTACAGACTGACCTTCCAAGGTTAAGACTGTTACAGACTGACCTTCCAAGGTTGTGTATACATGTACAGCACTAGTTCGATAGTTTCGACTGATATAGGTCTGATATATCAAGCACCAACGTGTCTCTTTACGAAACCTGTTCATCTTTGCTCGAGCATGGCGCCTTAGTTTTGTATTTATGAAACAGTTTATAAGCTCCGAAGCGCTGCCAGGTTGTTTATAATAATAATAACCTTACATAAGGATTTGGGGTGCGACGGGGGAAAGGAATGGTGCCCAACCACTTGAACGGTCGGGGATTGAACGCCGACCTGCATGAAGCGAGACTGTCGCCCTACCGTCCAGCCCAATACTGTTAGTCGTCCTAATAGGCTTCCTGTCCCCGACTGTGGTAAGAAAGCCATTGTGAGGGTGGGGGTGGGGGTGGCGTAGTGTTGTAGGGGGGGGGGGGGAGGGGGTGGCTCTCAGGATCCGGGATGTGGGCGGGGGTGTGGCGGCTTAGTGTGGGGTGGAGGAGGAAGCTGAGTGCCCTCTGACTCCTCTCCCCGGGGCCCCCTGGCTACTCTCCCCGGGGGCCCCCCTGGCTACTCTCCCCGGGGCCCCCTGGCTACTCTCCCCGGGGGCCCCCCTGGCTACTCTCCCTGGGCCCCCCTGGCTCCTCTCCCCGGGGCCCCCCCTGGCTACTCTCCCCGGGCCCCCCCTGGCTACTCTCCCTGGGGCCCATGGCTACTCTCCCCGGGGCCCCTCGCTCCTCTCCCCGGGGCCCCTGGCTACTCTCCCCGGGGCCCCCTGGCTACTCTCCCTGGGGCCCCTGGCTACTCTCCCCGGGGCCCCTGGCTACTCTCCCCGGGGCCCCTGGCTACTCTCCCCGGGGCCCCTGGCTACTCTCCCCGGGGCCCCTGGCTACTCTCCCCGGGGCCCCCCCTGGCTACTCTCCCCGGCCCCCCCCCCCTGGCTACTCTCCCCGGGGCCCCCTGGCTACTCTCCCCGGGGCCCCCCCTGGCTACTCTCCCCGGCCCCCCCCCTGGCTACTCTCCCCGGGGCCCCCTTTGGCTACTCTCCCTGGGGCCCCCTGGCTACTCTCTCTCCGGGGCCCCCTGGCTACTCTCCCCGGGCCCCCCCGGCTACTCTCCCCGGGCCCCCCTGGCTACTCTCCCCGGGGGCTCCCCGGGCCCCCCCCCTGGCTACTCTCCCCGGGGCCCCCCCTGGCTACTTTCCCCGGGCCCCCCCCTGGCTACTCTCCCCGGCCCCCCCTGGCTACTCTCCCCGGGCCCCCCCCCCTGGCTACTCTCCCCGGGCCCCCCCCCTGGCTACTCTCCCCGGGCCCCCCCTGGCTACTCTCCCCGGGCCCCCCCCCTGGCTACTCTCCCCGGGCCCCCCCTGGCTACTCTCCCCGGGCCCCCCCCTGGCTACTCTCCCCGGGGCCCCCCCCTGGCTACTCTCCCCGGGGCCCCCCCTGGCTACTCTCCCCGGGGCCCCCCCTGGCTACTCTCCCCGGGCCCCCCCTGGCTACTCTCCCCGGGCCCCCCCCCTGGCTACTCTCCCCGGGGCCCCCCCTGGCTACTCTCCCCGGGCCCCCCCCCCTGGCTACTCTCCCCGGGCCCCCCCTGGCTACTCTCCCCGGGCCCCCCCCTGGCTACTCTCCCCGGGCCCCCCCCTGGCTACTCTCCCCGGGCCCCCCCTGGCTACTCTCCCCGGGGCCCCCCCTGGCTACTCTCCCCGGGCCCCCCCTGGCTACTCTCCCCGGGGCCCCAACCACCAGTCAAGGGACAACGGGCCAGGTCGCGTCTCTGCTGCAGGAAGTGTGATGGTCATCCTTGACAACCTTGATCCAATATACGGAGGTAGGCAGAATACTGGGACTTATGGTAAATAGAACAGGGATACAAATTCATGTAAGGGACCGACTAAACAAAGCCAAAGCAGCATTAGGAAAACTGAGAAGATTCCGAAGCCTCAGTACTAACATTCAGATCCACCTATATAAGGCTCTAGTTCGGCCGCATCTAGAGTTTCCCCCAGTACCACTACACACCATAAAGAAAACTAACATGCAGAAACTGCAAACAGTACAAAATAAGGCGCTTAGGAGAGCAGCAAAACACCGTCCACCATATGATCAGACAATCCAGGAGCTCCATGAACTCCTGAACATACAGCCACTAAACATCAGACTGCAGCACCAAGCCATCAGGGTGTGGAACACCATCGAAATGTTAGAGGACCCAATGTTTGAAAGATTACTCCAAGATGAGACGCCCCGCTCCCACAGCTGGTGGCCCAAGAGCCTCGATTCTCTGGACGAAAACCCCGCCCCACAGTATATAATCCCCAGATGAGTTATATATGTATATATATGAACAGTTCATATATGTGTATGTATGAACAACTCGACAAATAATATGTATGACAACTCGATAAATAATAATAATAAAATAAAGAGCCTTAAACAGAACAACATGTGTGGAAGCATCGGAGTGTGTATATATGAATGCTACACAGTATTCATCTATGGACATCCATATATGGTGAAACACATGTGAAGAACCTCTCACACACTCACAGCTCCCTGACAAGAGGGAGCCAGCTTAGCTTAGCTGCCAACACCCACACATCGTGTCAGCAAGGCGGACAGCCCGCCTGCTTTCATACCTCTCACTGTATTTCTCACTTCTATACTTCCCGTCACCTATGCCTCTCCTTCCTCTTTACTCCCCCCCCCCCAAAAAAAAAAGGAAGTGTGATCGGATAAGGTGGAACAGCCGGCCGCCGCCCAATGGCCTTCCATCATACAACCTCCCTCCCACCCTTCCCGCTTTCTCTGCCCACCCTTCCATCCTGCCCGTCCACCCCCTTCTTCCCCTTCCTACCCCTTCCCCCCCTCTCACCCTTTCCTATCACCCCACACCTCCTTCCTGTCCTCCAATCCCACCTCATTCCGGCCTCCTTCCCACCCTCCCTTCCTATCCGTCCCTCCTTGCTCTCCATCCCTTCCTGACCTGCATCTCTTCCTACCCTGCCTCCGTCCCATCCTACTCTCCCTTCCTGCCCCTCAGGCTGTTTTTGACATTGACGGGATGATTATGTTATGTCAACAGGGGCCTGACAGCTGAGTGGCCAGCGCTTGGGATTCGTAGTCCTGTGGTCCGCGGATCGATCCCCCCGAACCACAGGGGTAATATATGATCCTTCCTGGCGACCTGCAGGTCCACTATCTCTCTTGTACCCATGCTGTGAGTGGTAGTGGGTCCCATACCCATCCTGTGAGTGGTAGTGGGTCCCATACCCATGCTGTGAGTGGTAGTGGGTCCCATACCCACCCTGTGAGTGGTAGTGGGTCCCATACCCATGCTGTGAGTGGTAGTGGGTCCCATACCCACCCTGTGAGTGGTAGTGGGTCCCATACCCATGCTGTGAGTGGTAGTGGGTCCCATACCCACCCTGTGAGTGGTAGTGGGTCCCATACCCATGCTGTGAGTGGTAGTGGGTCCCATACCCATCCTGTGAGTGGTAGTGGGTCCCATACCCATGCTGTGAGTGGTAGTGGGTCCCATACCCACCCTGTGAGTGGTAGTGGGTCCCATACCCATGCTGTGAGTGGTAGTGGGTCCCATACCCACCCTGTGAGTGGTAGTGGACCCCATACCCATCCTGTGGGTGGTAGTGGTCCCCATACCCATCCTGTGGGTGGTAGTGGTCCCCATACCCATCCTGTGGGTGGTAGTGGACCCCCATACCCATCCTGTAGGTGGTAGTGGACCCCATACCCATCCTGTGGGTGGTAATGGATCCCATATCCATCCTGTGAGTGGTAGTGGGCCCCATACCCATCCTGTGACTGAGACTGCTTGTGGATGATATAAGGCTTGTGCAGTTGACGGCCGTACAGCGAACACTATTGGTATAAAGTAGAACATCACCCAGAGGGACGTGGCCGGATTAGCGAGCTGGACATTACCGGAAACCGAATAATTTTAGCGTGTGAACGGAAGCCGTCCGCGGCCACACGGCCCGGCCGCTCTCACATGTCGAGAAGCCTCAAATCTGAAGTGATTTATCCTATCTTGAGGTTATCTTGAGATGATTTCGCGTCCCCGCGGCCCGGTCCTCGACCAGGCCTCCTTTTTGTTACACACCCCCAGGAAGCAGCCCGTAGCAGCTGTCTAACTCCCAGGTACCTATTTACTGCTAGGCGAAGAGGAGCATCAGGCTCATAAAACTCTGTCCATTTGTTTCCGCCTCCGCCGGGGATCGAACCCGGAGCCTTAGGACTAAGAATCCCGGGCGCTGTCCACTCAGCCGTCAGGCCCCCTAGGAAGGAAGCGTCAATAATACTGTGTTTTTACCTTCCCTGAAGCACGGTCATTTTGACGATGTGTTCCAATACGTAAAAAGTTTAGTGAATTAAGTGGGATTAATTAAGTGTTGTGTTTTTGAGTATATTCTTGATGGCCAGAGATGTTGTTAATGTTTGGGTTGTGGACCACAACGTATACCTTGAACAACAACTTGTGGTGCAAAGAGTGGGTTGTGGTCCAAAGTTTGGGTTGTGGTTCAAAGTTTGGGTTGTGTTTCCAAGTGGTTCAAAGTTTTGAATGTAGTTGAAGGTAGTTCAGACTTTGGTTGCTTGAAGTTTTTTTGTATTCAAGGCAGACATTATTGAATGTGCTATATATTGGTTCCTCCTTGCACCTAGTTGTTGGGATTCATCCAAGAATAGGGTCCCGAGACCTGAGAAAGAATATGTACCCACTACGTCATCGCTTCTCTTCTTAAAACAAACCTAACCTAACCTGTTGTAGCGTAGCCTAGCTTGACATGCAGGAGGCGTGCTACGTCACTATGACGTCACAACGTGCATGCCGAGACAGGTTTTGAACCCTGTTGACTTCAAGGCCACTTACGTTCCCTTGCTGTGGGGACCAAGCTATCGGCGCGGCTGCGTGAGATGTGTGTATTGTAGTACACCGTCTTCGGCTCACACCCTTGGCTTCTCTACCCGGACAGGACATAGATGCGTTGGACATGTTTCCTTTTGCCTGATGCATCTGTTCACCTAGAAATAGGTACCCGGGATTTAGGCAACTGTTGTGGGGTTGCAATCTGGGGGAGGTCAGTATGTTATGTTTTAAAAGGGTTAGACGCATTTCTCCACCTTGTGTTGTACCTCTGGAAGAAGTTGTGTCACCTCTGGAAGATGTTGTGTCCACCTCTGGAAGATGTTGTGTCCACCTCTGGAAGATGTTGTGTCCACCTCTGGAAGATGTTGTGTCCACCTCTGGAAGATGTTGTGTCCATGTGTTCACCTCTGGAAGATGTTGTGTCCACCTCTGGAAGAAGTTGTGTCTACCTCTGGAAGATGTTGTGTCCACCTCTGGAAGATGTTGTGTCACCTCTGGAAGATGTTGTGTCTACCTCTGGAAGATGTTGTGTCCACCTCTGGAAGATGTTGTGTCCACCTCTGGAAGATGTTGTGTCCACCTCTGGAAGATGTTGTGTCCACCTCTGGAAGATGTTGTGTCCACCTCTGGAAGATGTTGTGTCCACCTCTGGAAGATGTTGTGTCCACCTCTGGAAGATGTTGTGTCTACCTCTGGAAGATGTTGTGTTCACCTCTGGAAGATGTTGTGTCCACCTCTGGAAGATGTTGTGTCTACCTCTGGAAGATGTTGTGTCCACCTCTGAAAGATGTTGTGTTCACCTCTGGAAGATGTTGTGTCTGTGTAGAATTATGTGGGAGACCGAGTTTCAGCTCCCGGGCTCGCCTCTTACCCTTGGGTTCGACCGGGGGTGTTGGGTATATCATTGGTGCAGGGAAGCATGCATGCTGGGGGTCGGCCTTGACAGTGTGTCAACGTGGCTTGCACTGCGTCTTCCCCACACTGACCTGAGCGTGTTGGTGGCGCCCTCTGGCTCACCTGCCGAGTGCGTGTGTGTATGCACACGGCAGGTTAGTGTGCACACGGCAGGTTAGTGTGCACACGGCAGGTTAGTGTGCACACGGCAGGGTAGTGTGCACACGGCAGGTTAGTGTGCACACGGCAGGGTAGTGTGCACACGGCAGGTTAGTGTGCACACGGCAGGGTAGTGTGCACACGGCAGGTTAGTGTGCACACGGCAGGGTAGTGTGCACACGGCAGGTTAGTGTGCACACGGCAGGGTAGTGTGCACACTGCAGGTTAGTGTGCACACGGCAGGGTAGTGTGCACACGGCAGGTACAGACAACCATTTCCGCCATCAACACAGGTGGGAAACTCAATTCAAGGGACATTAAATGCGTTCCCACCAACTTATGACTCAGCTTAATATAATAACATTTTCATATGAAAGGAAGCTCTTGCACGGCCTTCACTTTCCTCAATACACGACGAAAATATAACAATATTCTCACCAAAACAAATAGTAAACAATTAAGTGACCATAATAGTAAACAATTAAGTGACCATAATAGTAAACAATTAAGTGACCATAATAGTAAACAATTAAGTGACCATAATAGTAAACAATTAAGTGACCATAATAGTAAACAATTAAGTGACCATAATAGTAAACAATAAAACAATATATTACTTGTCTCGACAATTTTTCTATATAGATGTTGCTGCTGTCTTGGGGTGTGTTCCTCAAGGTGTTCCTCAGGCTGTGTTCTCAGGGGGTGAGCTGTGGCTCTTGGGTCCTGCCTCTCAACCCTCCATCAACTGGTGTATAGAGGCTCACAGTACAGCCGAGACGATGGTGTGAGGGCTGAGACCGTCCCTCCCTCCCAGCACACACACACACCAAGTATTCACATATATTTCAAGTTACCTTGAGTTTACCTTGAGTTGGTAGCCAAGATCAATGTCCCCTGATCTGATGAACCATCCGGCTGTTGAACATGGTTGCACGAAGTTTCAAGTGGCAATCATAGCCCGGTTGATCAGAAGATTGTCGAGTCTTAATCAGCCTTAATGTATCCTTGAACTACATATTGCACAGCTACTCCTCAGTAATCTGTATTGCGTATCCTGGTAATGGTCTTGTAAGACATTATTTCCCTGATGTAGACGTTGATGTATCTCTCCCGCCTTTCTTCTGTCTTATGGTGTATCTTATGATGTATCTTGTTATGTGTCCCGCCCGTCTTTCGCAAGCTTCCCAATAACTGAATGTGTTGTTGAAGAGATTCGGGCCGTAAATGTTCTTTGGGTGTTCTTCAGGTCAGCAATTTCTCCAGGATTGAATGGAGTTGTTGATGTGTTAAACTATTCCACTGTAGCAACTATGGCGTGTGTGTGTGTGTGGTGCGTGCCTGTGCGTGTGTGCGTGCGTGCCGTCGTGAGCCCTGGCGAGGTAAACCCAGTGTTATCCTAATTGCGGGAGTCAGTGTACCGCATCTTCCCACGCCCGTCACACGCCCTAGGGGCCAGGCACGCCTCTCACCTACCCTCCATCCACACCTGGCTTGCTGTCCCTACACGCCTGGTATTCGTACAAAATATGGTGCCCCTTATTTTGTACGTTGTGGCAAATGCAGAGCCTGGGAGAGCTGGGTCGGGAGAACCCGTGTTCCCTCCCTCAAGGTCCAGGTGCTGACCTCTCACTACTAACCTCTTACGTCCCTTCGGCTCATTTGTGCTTCCAGCGTTCACCTGTGTCCTCTTGTCCTCCTCTTTCTCAATGTGAAGAGGCAATCCTTGTCCACCTTATCTATCCCCCCCCCCCCACGTGTCTGATGAGCTCACTCCCTCGGGTAGATCGTTCACATATGTTAGGAAGAGGACAGGACAGGTCCCAGGACAGAGCCTTGTGGGACCTCACTTCTTACATTCCTCCAGCTTGTAACCTCTCTGACTCTTTATTTTTTGTCCTTCAGATACTCCCTTACCCAGTTATGCCAGCCTGGTTCTCCATCTTGTACCAAGAGTCTGTCATGGGGAGCAGTGCCAAATGCCTTTCGCCAGTGTAGGTGGGTGGCGGGGCGTGTCAGCCAACCAGTTGGCGAAGCTGCGAAGTGTGGCGGGTGCTGGAGGCTACCAGTGTGGCTCCCGTACTTGTGGTAACGTAACCTTGGCCAGACTAAGGTAATTGTGCCCGAGGACAAAGTGTCAGGGGCGGGGTTGAGGGCCTCTACCAACATTCTTGATCTAACTCATTTAATGCTCAGTATTTGTCGAGGTTTCCAGCGTCCACGCGCTATACTGCTGGTTCCAATTACATTTTGCCTACCATTGCACGAGCCACACAGACAAGTGAAGGTCGAGGAGTTACCGCGGGACCTGTGCATCCTTCTTCAATCATGGCGGCGGCTTTGGTAGCATCTACCAAACAGTTTATGAGCTCGGGAGCGCCACGAGGTTGTCTGTGACAATAACAACTCTGATTTGCCAAATTTCCAAGCTCGTAAACTCTTTAATAAATACAGACTAAGCTGCCATGACCGAGGAAAGATGTACAGGTTTCGTCAGTGGACAGGTCAAAGCTTAATGAAAGCTGACCAACATGTCTCTCAGCCCCCACATAGTAGAAGCAACCAGGTTATGATGGGTTATAACATAAATCCGTGTGAGTGTAATATAGAAGGTATGGGAGGTTGTGAAGAAGGCGAGGGAATTATCAGGGGTGGAAACCGCCAAGCCATCACGACTATAGGGGGAGTAATTACTGGGATTCGAAGTTTCTAGTTAAGGAAAATTTGCATTTTTACAGAGTGGCAAAAGTTGAGCCCCGGGAGGCAGAGTTAGCGGTCCCCGGCCCTGGGAACCACACACCCCGCTCTCACTTGTATCACGGCGAAGGAAAAAATATGTTTAGTTTTGTAATGACATTTAAATAACGTCTGCCAGAGTAAACAGAGCGTGGCCTCTCCTCTCTGCTGCGGGAAGCTTACTGACCGCTGTCTTGTGGTGTGTTCTGGTAGTACCCGGTCTCCCCGCCAGGACCCGCAGGACCAGTACACGGTCTCCCCGCCAGGACCCGCAGGACCAGTACCCGGTCTCCCCGCCAGGACCCGCAGGACCAGTACACGGTCTCCCCGCCAGGACCCGCAGGACCAGTACACGGTCTCCCCGCCAGGACCCGCAGGACCAGTACCCGGTCTCCCCGCCAGGACCCGCAGGACCAGTACCCGGTCTCCCCGCCAGGACCCGCAGGACCAGTACACGGTCTCCCCGCCAGGACCCGCAGGACCAGTACACGGTCTCCCCGCCAGGACCCGCAGGACCAGTACCCGGTCTCCCCGCCAGGACCCGCAGGACCAGTACACGGTCTCCCCGCCAGGACCCGCAGGACCAGTACCCGGTCTCCCCGCCAGGACCCGCAGGACCAGTACCCGGTCTCCCCGCCAGGACCTCCAGGACCAGTACCCGGTCTCCCCGCCAGGACCCGGGAGGACAGATACAAGTCCAAAATGTTCAGTTATAATATATATGAGCGGCACCTGGCTCCTGATCCTATAGGACTTATAGATAGATATCGTTGACAATTTTGGTGACAAAATATACAATGGGAACGACACTAAATTGTACTATAGGGAAATATTTCTTTGTTTACGGTTTGGGTAGAAAAATAAGCCATTGTAAGAGGGTAAATTTACAGCACACATTGTGTTAATTATCTATTGAAGGATACCACAAACTTCCCGTTTTCTTCCTTCAAGCTTCTCTTTTGTTTTTATATATATCTATATCAGAGATATTGTTTAGCCAAGGTCGGAGGCCAGAGGGTTAGGGCTAACCTCACCTAACTTGCTCACATGATGCGTGTGGGGTATGGGAGTATCATAGACCAATCGGACTTAGCTCTAGGACCACACTTTAGGACATATCGAGAAACAGAGTGGGAGAAGGGGGGGAGAGAGGGAGGGAAGGAGAAGGATTAAGGGGGAAAACGTATAAAGGGAGGGAATGAGGAGAGAGGATAGCACGGGAGACATCTCCCGTCACGCAGGGTGCAGTCGCACTTCCACAGATCTCCAGTATCATCTATTGATACTGGTAATGGCTCAAAAGGGCCACCACTTACGAGCTATTCATGCCCGTGCCACCTTTTGGGTGGCTAATTAATCTTCATCAATCAATCAGAGAGGATAGGGGAAGAGACATGAGGAGTTGGGGAGGGGAGAGGTTGGAGAGGGGGGGGGGAGAAAGATGGAGAGGATGAGAGAGAGGAGAAAGAGGAAGGAGGAGATCGAGATGGGAATAGGGAGAGAAGAGAGAGAGAGAGAGAGAGAGAGAGAGAGAGAGAGAGAGAGAGAGAGAGAGAGAGAGAGAGAGAGAGAGAGAGAGAGAGAGAGGGGAACTTGTGATAGAAGGGGTTAGAGCGGAGACAGACCCGTGTGTAGCCAGATACTCCGTTTAGTATTTATACATTATATATATATATATATATATATATATATATATATATATATATATATATATATATATATATATATATATATATATATATATATATATATATATATCCTCTACACATTACAGGACGATAGCTCCCCCTTCATTGTACACCGCCATGCTAAACTTCTGTATTCTGTTTCAATTTTCATCACCTTACACTTTCTGGTGTTGGAATCCACTAGCCATTTTTCAGACTAACTCTGCAGTCTTTTTTTGGATTATCTTACAGTCATCATAGGGCTTTCTTGTCAATTTTACTTCGTATGGGAACCTCGACTTAATCTCCATAATACGGTCCAGAGAGAACTACGGGCTCACCATAGCCCGTGCTACTTGGAACTGTGTTCCAGGTAGCAAATCTTTAACAACAACATAAGGTCGAATCGTAGCGAGGAGCCTTGAGGACCTCCGCTTGTTACCCTACGCCAGTCCGTGGTCTTGGCCGGCACTGTAACTGTGCACTGATGCTCCAGTGTCACTCTCTCACGGTGCACCATTCCTTTCCCCCGTCCCATCCCTCTTCCACTTCCTCTCCCTGCACGTCAAGGTGTGTAGTTGACTCTTATTCAGATCTGTGTGTGTGTTTACTATTTGTGCCTGTAGGATTGAGCTATTAGCTCTTGGACCCCGCCTTTCTAACCAATCTATTTTCCCTCTATTATGTCTACTACATATATTTTTATCTCTAAAACCACACACACACACGCACACACACACACACACACACACACACACACACACACACACACACACACACACACACACACACACACACACACCAACAGGCTGACTGCTACGGAGTTAGACCGTAGCAACTGTCTAACTCCCAGATACCTAGTTACTGCAAGGTGAACAGGGACATCAGGGTGAAATAAACTGCCCATTTGTTTCCGCCTCCGCTGGGGATCGAACCCGGGCCCATAGGACTACGACTCCCGAGCGGTGTCCACTTAGCTGCGAGGCGTTTGTGTGGGGCCACATTCTTCTATGCGTCTAACAACACTACAGACCAGACATGACAAGGCTGACCTTATTCAGACTTTTAGTATACATAACAAGTGGGAAGATACTAATGCAAGTCACTACTGTAAAAGGTCACTGTAACTCACTCAATGGTCAACAGCTTAAAGCTCAACAAGCCACAATGTAGAACGAAAACAGGAGATACATTTTCACCCATACGGGTTATAAACCTGTGGAACCGCCTACCCGCCGAAATAGGAAATGCCAAAACATTACTTCAACTCAAAATCCAGTTGGAAAAAAATTCTCAGGAACAATGAGGGGGACTTTTGACAAGCCGACGGCTTCCAATCCGCCATCTTGACTACTGTAGAGATAGTGGTCCTCAGGTAAATTCAGGTAAAAAGTCATACCCGTGCTTCTTCACCCCGTTCTTACGGGGTGAAGAAGGGGTGTTACCCTACATGCGTCTGAATGTGTATGGTTTTGGCCAGGCAGAAGCGTGCGAACACTGACCACCACCTACCTTATCCAGGGAGGTAAGTTATCCAGAGGTACCTCGGGAGGTACCTTAGTACACAGGTCTAAGGTAACCTCTTAACTCAGGTACTTTAGTTATGTTAGTGCATCATAATCGTGTCCACAACACCTGAACTACGAGGCATTAAGCGTGAGACACAATGTCTGTCTTAGAGCACTCCTCTCTCTCTCTCTCTCTCGGTATCTCTCTCTCTCTCTCTCTCTCTCTCTCTCTCTCTCTCTCTCTCTCTCTCTCTCTCTCTCTCTCTCTCTCTCTCTCTCAAATTATCCGACTGCTTAATCATCGTTGTCAGTAACCCAGTTGGTGCATCGCCCAAAACTGTACAAGTGAAATAACTCAGTCAATTCAAATCCAATACAGTACTCTACATAATGAGAAGCTTGTCAGCACGCCATCAGACTTCATAACCCACTGTAATGTACAAGTCGAGCTGGTACACTGAACTGGTGTACATACAATGAAAGTTTACCTTAGTCTTGGGGCTACAGTATACGTAGACTACTCTCCGGGCCTCATTAACCCTCCCACGATTGATGGGGCTTTACATCCAACACCGGCTGACGCTAACAATAGCGGCGTCTCGCCCGTGTAAAGTCTATTTACCTTTGCCTTCCGTACATGTCGCCGCGGCACATAATTAGCATCGGGTAATGAGGGCGAGGAAGCGGGAATATAGTCGTCTGGACGCAGTTCCGGGTAATGGGGGCGGCGTCGTCGCCGGCTCCAGGTAAGGTTGGTATTAAAGTGTGTCGCCCGCTGACTGATGTGGGAGAGTGGGGGGCGCCTGGCCTTTGTTTACCTCTGACGTCATCTCTCATCCTCCCCCCCCTCCCCCTCCCTCCCTCACCCCGGGCAAATC
>NC_091175.1:21897158-21912158 GCF_040958095.1 Procambarus clarkii
ACAGCTTCTCTTTTCCCTACAACATCCTGACCCCCCCCCCTCTCAATTTATGCCCCAAATTCCCTTATTTTCCTGCCCCGGACATTCCTCTCCACCTGACTACTTTCTCTAACCATCTCGCATCACCTGTGGAATGGTCAGAGTAGCCATTCACCCCTTCCCCTGCTGTTCCTCTGCCCCTCCCTCCCCCCCCCCCTCCCCCTCGCACACACAGGTGAGGTGGAAGAGGTGAAATTACCCACCGTAGTGCTTGGATCCATCATATCCAGTGGGGGGAGGAGAGGGAGGGAAGGGAAGATTATCCAGGTAGGTGAGGGGAGGAGTTTGGGTTACTGTCCAGGGAGGTAGGTAGGTTAGAGAGAGAGGTAAGTAGGGGTTGGGGAAATTGCCCCGTGCAGGTAGGGAAGGGATGGGGGGGGGGGATGATCGTCATTCTAGAGAGTTAGGTAGGAACTGAGACGGGTTCAAGTCAAGTTCAAGTATGTTTATTGAGACAAGATAAAATACATCTCAAAGGGATAGGGTAGCTTAGGCTATTTCTACCACCTTTGAGGAGGGTCTTCAAGGAGGTTTGTAATCGGTTGGGTAGATTATACAAAGAGGTAGATAAGGAGGGAGTGGGGAGGGTGTCCAGGTAGACTACTCACATTCTACCCCAATGGTAAACGGTGTAGTCAGGGTGACTGGAATTAGCTAGATAAGGAAAGTTGCACTGGTAAACCCACGATTGAGGGGAAGTGATCAGTATAGAGGAATATTAACTACGGCTCCCACCTCCGGACTACGTCAGGAAGTGGTCTGGAAGTGGGCCCTCACCAACATCAGAAAGTGGTCTGGAAGTGGGCCCTCACTAACATCAGAAAGTGGTCTGGAAGTGGGCCCTCACCAACATCAGAAAGTGGTCTGGAAGTGGGCCCTCACCAACATCAGAAAGTGGTCTGGAAGTGGGCCCTCACCAACATCAGAAAGTAGTCAGGAAGTGGGCCCTCACCAACATCAGAAAGTAGTCAGGAAGTGGGCCCTCACCAACATCTGGAAGTGGGCCCTCACCAACTTCAGGAAGCCCAACCACCTCAGTCAGTGTGCTAAAACTCTTGTTTGGGGCCAGTAACATAGTCAGTAGACTGACAAACGTTGCCACAGTTCGGATATGACTTGGCAACACTTACACAGTAGTTATCCGGCAGCATCTCGGCTACCATCTACATACCATAAGGAACACGAACACGCAAAAACTAGTACTAGTAGGCATCCACCAGTCTCAGGAGACTATGGAGTTGCGCTCTGGTTGTCGGTCTGGAGTGGCCTCTCCAGGGCACAAAGCCTGGGTAGGTTGATACGGAGAAGGTGTTACCCATGCAGCAGGTCTCCTCCCCTCTCCACGGCGCTGAAAAAACTACAAGCAGCATGAAGAAGACTCTATAATGTGGAACAAAATACCGTGCAGCATACCATCACAGCGTCCAGGAGCAGCTCCAGGGAACCTGTGAATACCAGCCAGGAACAAGAAGCACCCGAGTGTGGAACACGTACCATACGTTACAAAACAATGCTATAAAGATTACGGCCAAAGGAGGAGTCCCATTCTCACAGCTGGGGGCCCAAGAGCTTGGATCTACTCGAGGACAACCCAAGTCCCATAATTTCAAGATAAATTGTTGTCAAGAAACCCACCGTCCCACCCCATGCAAAAACACTATAGACCCTGACAGCTGGGTGGACAGCGCTTCGGATTCGTAGGTCTAAGGTTCCAGGTTCGATCCCCGGTGGAGGCGGAGACAAATAGGCAAAATGTTTCTTTCACCTTGATGCTCCTGCTCACCTAGCAGTAAAACGGTACCTGGGAGTTAGACAGCTGCTACGGGCTGCTTCCTGGGGATGTGTAACAAAAAGGAGGCCTGGTTGAGGACCGGGCCGCGGGGACGGTAAGCCCCGAAATCATCTCAAGATAACCTCAAGAAGATAACCGTAAATATGACTATGAGATACGTTCATAAATTATCCGAGTATACATATGTGAATTCTCTAAAACAATCATATTTTGCGCATCCACATACGCTGGTATACATGTTGAGAACATTATAAACACTCACCAGCCATGTCACAGAGCAACATCTGCTTCCACACATCAAACACATATGTTGATAATAATTCATTGTGCCGGGGGACAGGCAGCCAGTATGTATATATATATACATATGTTAGACATATGTCGAAGTTCCCCCCCCCCCTCCAGGATCGAATTTCTTACCCTTTCCAGGATGCATCCTCACGGCAAGCTAACTCCTGGGTACCTATTGACTGCTAGGTGAACAGAGTCATTAGGTGATAGGAGACGCGCCCAACCATGTCTGTCCGGCCCGGGACTCCTATGTTGTGACAGCAAGGCGGACAGCACGCCTGCTACCATAACACATTATACCCCGCACTTGTCTAAATTTCGGGTGGACGAAGGCGTGAGTAGAGGAGGGGGTGAGGGTGGGGTGGGGGTGCTAGGGGACACCTGGCGGCGGGTCCCAACATTAGTTCCGTCAGGGGGACCTCCAGCACCGTCCCCCCGTCGCTGTACAGGACACTACTGCGGCCGTGACACAGTCACGCCCCCTCACTCCTCGCCCTCTGGTGGCCGCAGCTGACAGGTTTCTGCTGGAGACAACAGCTGTGGCGTCGCCTACACTTCTCCCTCGCTTAATGCGTCGCATTTGTTTTTTGCGGGAATCAACCAATCCGGTAAAAATCATTAACTGTTTTATAATTGTAAACAAAGCTGTCAAAGATTGAGAAAAGATATTCAGGTTCGTAAGTGCGGGCGTAACTGCTTCGTGAATCTGGCCCCATCTTCTTCCAATTCAAATTTGGAAGGTTAAAGTCTCTAGGACGGTGATGATATCTGGTGCTAGGTTTTCCACGCTTTCTAGGAAGCTCTCGGCATTTCTTATCTATTCAGCAAATTTTTTGGCTAGTGGCAAGGAAGGGAACTATCAGGGGTAAGCGCCAAGCTATCACGACTATATAGCACTGGGAAGGGGTCAGGATAAGGATTTGGAATGATGGAGGGAAAGGAATGGTGCCCAACCACTTGGTGGACGGTCGGGGATTGAACGCCGACCTGGAGGAAGCGAGACCGTCGCTCTGGCCAACAAATGTTTCGTATGTGGGTAATGTTGCCAGATTGTTGCCTTCTGTTGTGGTACCAAATGTTTCCATCATTTGTTGATCTTAACAAAGTTAGGATCCGCTGCAGGATCCACCTGCAGTTATGTACAGGTGGATCCTAAATATAAGGCACAGGTCACATGTAGGATGGTGACAGGTATGTGAGCGAGCAAGGTACACATGTAAGAGGGAGACAGGTGTGTGGGTGAACAGGACACACTTCGCTCAGTCCTGCACGCGGCCTCCCGCATCCTGTACGGCAGTAAGGGTTGGGAGTGATGGGGCGGTGGAGAGGGGAAGAGATGGGGCGGCAGGAAGGGGGGAAGTATACACGTGGTCGGTGAAGGATGCAGGAATTACACGCTAATTCATGCCCGTGCCACCTCTTGGGTGGCTTAATCTTCATCAACGGAGGCAACCGACTTCGATGCTTCAGTCGAAGTCACCGGCTCTCCTGCCCCTTGCGGCCGCCCGGGCACCATCTTCTCCTCCAGCTCTTGCACCGGCACCAGCCGGACTGACGTGGCCGCGTACTGTCCAAGGAGGACAGACAGCATAATTGCCTGGGAATACAAGTGCAGGGAAGCAGGACGGATTTTTCGCATGGTCGTCCCTCAAGAACGCCTCGACCACCTCGGAGACTACGACACCTTCAAGAACGAACTTCGACTAGACTACCAACTTCGGGAACCAATCCTCTGGGAATTCCCCATCAATTCACCGGTCTGACCAGCCCTATGGTCGTGGACTTGATTGGCGCGTCCACGGACCTCCAGTATCAGTTATTGGTACTGATAATGGTTTGAAAGAACCTTCACTTGAAGTTACAGCCCCGCTCCTGTGCCAGGTAAGTCCACTACGGGCTCACCATAGCCCGTGCTACTTGCCCCGCTCCTGTGCCAGGTAAGTCCACTACGGGCTCACCATAGCCCATGCTACTTGCCCCGCTCCTGTGCCAGGTAAGTCCACTACGGGCTCACCATAGCCCGTGCTACTTGCCCCGCTCCTGTGCCAGGTAAGTCCACTACGGGCTCACCATAGCCCATGCTACTTGCCCCGCTCCTGTGCCAGGTAAGTCCACTACGGGCTCACCATAGCCCGTGCTACTTGGAAATTTTGTTGCAGTAACTGAATCCAAAACAGCATCAACAACGGATGAAGATTAAAATTACATACTTTCAAGAATAAGCCTATTCGCCCAAGAAAGAGGTCGTGTGAGTACCGCAAGTCAGGTGTGTGACTGGGGGGGGGGTCAGGTGTGTGCACTGATGGGCCAGATGTGTTTGAGTACGTGCATGCGTGCCACCCATATGACTTCCTGCCAGGCAGGTGTGCGCGTGGTAAGAGGACCTCTCTGCCACATACCACACACACACGCAAGAACCAAATTGACTGTGTCCTTTGACTGTCAAAGTACATTAATACGCACAACGCAGACTCAGACACAGACACGCAGGATGACAAGACACGCAGACACACACACTGCTGGTGAGCTGAGCAGACACACACACACTGCTGGTGAGCTGAGCAGACACACACACTGCTGGTGAGCTGAGCAGACACACACACTGTTGATGAGCTGAGCAGACACACACACTGCTGGTGAGCTGAGCAGACACACACACTGTTGGTGAGCTGAGCAGACACACACACTGTTGGTGAGCTGAGCAGACACACACACTGTTGGTGAGCTGAGCAGACACACATACTGCTGACTGCTGGTGAGCTGAGCAGACACACACACACTGCTGGTGAGCTGAGCAGACACACACACTGTTGGTGAGCTGAGCAGACACACACACTGCTGGTGAGCTGAGCAGACACACACACTGCTGGTGAGCTGAGCAGACACACACACTGTTGGTAAGCTGAGCAGACACACACACTGCTGGTGAGCTGAGCAGACACACACACTGCTGGTGAGCTGAGCAGACACACAAACTGCTGGTGAGCTGAGCAGACACACACACTGCTGGTGAGCTGAGCAGACACACACACTGCTGGTGAGCTGAGCAGACACACACACTGCTGGTGAGCTGAGCAGACACACACACTGCTGGTGAGCTGAGCAGACACACACACTGTTGGTGAGCTGAGCAGACACACACACTGTTGGTGAGCTGAGCAGACACACACACTGTTGGTGAGCTGAGCAGACACACATACTGCTGACTGCTGGTGAGCTGAGCAGACACACACACACTGCTGGTGAGCTGAGCAGACACACACACTGTTGGTGAGCTGAGCAGACACACACACTGCTGGTGAGCTGAGCAGACACACACACTGCTGGTGAGCTGAGCAGACACACACACTGTTGGTAAGCTGAGCAGACACACACACTGCTGGTGAGCTGAGCAGACACACACACTGCTGGTGAGCTGAGCAGACACACAAACTGCTGGTGAGCTGAGCAGACACACACACTGCTGGTGAGCTGAGCAGACACACACACTGCTGGTGAGCTGAGCAGACACACACACTGCTGGTGAGCTGAGCAGACACACACACTGCTGGTGAGCTGAGCAGACACACACACTGCTGGTGAGCTGTGCAGACACACACACTGCTGGTGAGCTGAGCAGACAGCAACCCACGCACAAAGAAACAGGTGAGCTACGATAGAGAGGTGTAGATTTAAGACACTGACATAGATGGATGACATTCTTAAGATCAGTGATACGTCACATATGACAAGCGAGACACGCTAGCCGCGCCTCACACTAGCCGCGCCTCACGCTACCCGCGCCTCACACTAGCCACGCTACCCGCGCCTCACGCTAGCCGTGCCTCACACTAGCCGCGCCTCACGCTACCCGCGCCTCACGCTAGCCGTGCCTCACACTAGCCGCTCCTCACGCTACCCGCGCCTCACGCTAGCCGCGCCTCACGCTACCCGCGCCTCACGCTACCCGCGCCTCACGCTAGCCGTGCCTCACACTAGCCGCGCCTCACGCTACCCGCGCCTCACGTTAGCCGTGCCTCACACTAGCCGCGCCTCACGCTAGCCGTGCCTCACACTAGCCGCGCCTCACGCTAGCCGTGCCTTACACTAGCCGCGCCTCACGCTAGCCGTGCCTCACACTAGCCGCGCCTCACGCTACCCGCGCCTCACGCTAGCCGTGCCTCACACTACCCGCGCCTCACGCTACCCGCGCCTCACACTAGCCGCGCCTCACGCTACCCGCGCCTCACGCTAGCCGTGCCTCACACTACCCGCGCCTCACGCTACCCGCGCCTCACACTAGCCGCGCCTCACGCTAGCCGTGCCTCACACTAGCCGCGCCTCACGCTAGCCGTGCCTCACACTAGCCGCGCCTCACGCTACCCGCGCCTCACGCTAGCCGTGCCTCACACTACCCGCGCCTCACGCTACCCGCGCCTCACACTAGCCGCGCCTCACGCTACCCTCGCCTCACGCTAGCCGTGCCTCACACTACCCGCGCCTCACGCTAGCCGTGCCTCACACTAGCCGCGCCTCACGCTACCCGCGCCTCACGCTAGCCGTGCCTCACACTACCCGCGCCTCACGCTACCCGCGCCTCACACTAGCCGCGCCTCACGCTACCCGCGCCTCACGCTAGCCGTGCCTCACACTAGCCGCGCCTCACGCTAGCCGCGCCTCACGCTACCCGAGCCTCACGCTAGCCGTGCCTCACACTAGCCGCGCCTCACACTACCCGCGCCTCACACTAGCCGCGCCTCACGCTACCCGCGCCTCACGCTAGCCGTGCCTCACACTAGCCGCGCCTCACGCTAGCCGCGCCTCACGCTACCCGCGCCTCACGCTAGCCGTGCCTCACACTAGCCGCGCCTCACACTACCCGCGCCTCACACTACCCGCGCCTCACACTAGCCGCGCCTCACGCTACCCGCGCCTCACGCTAGCCGTGCCTCACACTAGCCGCGCCTCACGCTAGCCGCGCCTCACGCTACCCGCGCCTCACGCTAGCCGTGCCTCACACTAGCCGCGCCTCACGCTACCCGCGCCTCACACTAGCCGCGCCTCACGCTACCCGCGCCTCACGCTAGCCGTGCCTCACACTAGCCGCGCCTCACGCTAGCCGCGCCTCACGCTACCCGCGCCTCACGCTAGCCGTGCCTCACACTAGCCGCGCCTCACACTACCCGCGCCTCACACTAGCCGCGCCTCACGCTACCCGCGCCTCACGCTAGCCGTGCCTCACACTAGCCGCGCCTCACGCTAGCCGCGCCTCACGCTACCCGCGCCTCACGCTAGCCGTGCCTCACACTAGCCGCGCCTCACACTACCCGCGCCTCACACTACCCGCGCCTCACACTAGCCGTGCCTCACACTAGCCGCGCCTCACGCTAGCCGCGCCTCACACTAGCCGCGCCTCACGCTACCCGCGCCTCACGCTACCCGCGCCTCACGCTACCCGCGCCTCACGCTACCCGCGCCTCACACTAGCCGTGCCTCACACTAGCCGCGCCTCACGCTACCCGCGCCTCACACTAGCCGTGCCTCACACTAGCCGCGCCTCACGCTACCCGCGCCTCACGCTAGCCGCGCCTCACGCTAGCCGCGCCTCACGCTACCCGCGCCTTTACGCTAGCCGTGCCTCACACTAGCCGCGCCTCACGCTACCCGCGCCTCACACTAGCCGCGCCTCACGCTACCCGCGCCTCACACTAGCCGCGCCTCACGCTACCCGCGCCTCACACTAGCCGCGCCTCACACTAGCCGCGCCTCACACTAGCCGCGCCTCACGCTACCCGCGCCTCACACTAGCCGCGCCTCACGCTAGCCGTGCCTCACACTAGCCGCGCCTCACGCTACCCGCGCCTCACACTAGCCGCGCCTCACGCTACCCGCGCCTCACACTAGCCGCGCCTCACGCTACCCGCGCCTCACACTAGCCGCGCCTCACACTACCCGCGCCTCACACTAGCCGCGCCTCACGCTGCTCAGTAATTAGTAGAAGTAGAAGGAATCTATGTAAAAAACTATTGATAACCAAAAATCGTTCCTAAGTTAAGAAAAAGATTTCGTTCCGTTCAGAAAACTTGACACGTTATAACCCGTGAACGAATTTTCAGGGCAAAGCGCCAAGCCATTTCGACTATATAGCACTGGGAAGGGGTCAGGATAAGGATTTGGGATGGGACGGAGGGAAAGGAATGGTGGCCAACCACTTGGTGGACAGTCGGGGGATTGAACGCCGACCTGCATGAAGCGAAACCGTCGCTCTACCGTCCAGCCTCCGGACTTAGTGTATGGGATATCCCAGCTGACCCAGGACGGCTAGTGAAGCGCCCTAGCCCACAGGTCCTGAGCCTAGGAGGGCTAGTGTAGCGCCCTAGCCCACAGGTCCTGAGCCTAGGAGGGCTAGTGTAGCGCCCTAGCCCACAGGTCCTGAGCCTAGGAGGGCTAGTGTAGTGCCCTAGCCCACAGGTCCTGAGCCTAGGAGGGCTAGTGGAGCGCCCTAGCCCACAGGTCCTGAGCCTAGGAGGGCTAGTGTAGCACCCTAGCCCACAGGTCCTGAACCTAGGAGGGCTAGTGTAGTGCCCTAGCCCACAGGTCCTGAACCAAGGACGGCCAGTGTAGCGTCCTAGCCCACAGGTCCTGAGCCTCGGAGGGCTAGTGTAGCGCCCTAGCCCACAGGTCCTGAGCCTAGGAGGGCTAGTGTAGCGCCCTAGCCCACAGGTCCTGAGCCTAGGAGGGCTAGTGTAGCGCCCTAGCCCACAGGTCCTGAGCCTAGGAGGGCTAGTGTAGCGACCTAGCCCACAGGTCCTGAGCCTAGGAGGGCTAGTGTAGCGACCTAGCCCACAGGTCCTGAGCCTAGGAGGGCTTGTGTAGCGTCCTAGCCCACAGGTCCTGAGCCTAGGAGGGCTAGTGTAGCGACCTAGCCCACAGGTCCTGAGCCTAGGAGGGCTAGTGTAGCGCCCTAGCCCACAGGTCCTGAGCCTAGGAGGGCTAGTGTAGCGACCTAGCCCACAGGTCCTGAACCTAGGAGGGCTAGTGTAGCGCCCTAGCCCACAGGTCCTGAGCCTAGGAGGGCTAGTGTAGCGCCCTAGCCCACAGGTCCTGAGCCTAGGAGGGCTAGTGGAGCGCCCTAGCCCACAGGTCCTGAGCCTAGGAGGGCTAGTGTAGCGCCCTAGCCCACAGGTCCTGAGCCTAGGACGGCTAGTGGAACGCCCTAGCCCACAGGTCCTGAGCCTAGGAGGGCTAGTGTAGCGCCCTAGCCCACAGGTCCTGAGCCTAGGAGGGCTAGTGTAGCGACCTAGCCCACAGTTCCTGAGCCTAGGAGGGCTAGTGTAGCGACCTAGTCCACAGGTCCTGAGCCTAGGAGGGCCAGTGTAGCGCCCTAGCCCACAGGTCCTGAGCCTAGGAGGGCTAGTGTAGCGACCTAGCCCACAGGTCCTGAGCCTAGGAGGGCTAGTGTAGCGCCCTAGCCCACAGATCCTGAGCCTAGGAGGGCTAGTGGAGCGCCCTAGCCCACAGGTCCTGAGCCTAGGAGGGCTAGTGTAGCGCCCTTGCCCACAGGTCCTGAGCCTAGGAGGCCTAGTGTAGCGCCCTAGCCCACAGGTCCTGAGCCTAGGACGGCCAGTGTAGCGTCCTAGCCCACAGGTCCTGAGCCTAGGAGGGCTAGTGTAGCGACCTAGCCGACAGGTCCTGAGCCTAGGAGGGCTTGTGTAGCGTCCTAGCCCACAGGTCCTGAGCCTAGGAGGGCTAGTGTAGGGCCCTAGCCCACAGGTCCTGAGCCTAGGAGGGCTTGTGTAGCGCCCTAGCCCACAGGTCCTGAGCCTAGGACGGCCAGTGTAGCGTCCTAGCCCACAGGTCCTGAGCCTAGGACGGCCAGTGTGGCGTCCTAGCCCACAGGTCGTGAGCCTAGGACGGCCAGTGTAGCGTCCTAGCCCACAGGTCCTGAGCCTAGGAGGGCCAGTGTAGCGCCCTAGCCCACAGGTCCTGAGCCTAGGAGGGCTAGTGTAGCGACCTAGCCCACAGGTCCTGAGCCTAGGAGGGCTAGTGTAGCGACCTAGCCCACAGGTCCTGAGCCTAGGAGGGCTTGTGTAGCGTCCTAGCCCACAGGTCCTGAGCCTAGGAGGGCTAGTGTAGCGACCTAGCCCACAGGTCCTGAGCCTAGGAGGGCTAGTGTAGCGCCCTAGCCCACAGGTCCTGAGCCTAGGAGGGCTAGTGTAGCGACCTAGCCCACAGGTCCTGAACCTAGGAGGGCTAGTGTAGCGCCCTAGCCCACAGGTCCTGAGCCTAGGAGGGCTAGTGTAGCGCCCTAGCCCACAGGTCCTGAGCCTAGGAGGGCTAGTGGAGCGCCCTAGCCCACAGGTCCTGAGCCTAGGAGGGCTAGTGTAGCGCCCTAGCCCACAGGTCCTGAGCCTAGGACGGCTAGTGGAACGCCCTAGCCCACAGGTCCTGAGCCTAGGAGGGCTAGTGTAGCGCCCTAGCCCACAGGTCCTGAGCCTAGGAGGGCTAGTGTAGCGACCTAGCCCACAGTTCCTGAGCCTAGGAGGGCTAGTGTAGCGACCTAGTCCACAGGTCCTGAGCCTAGGAGGGCCAGTGTAGCGCCCTAGCCCACAGGTCCTGAGCCTAGGAGGGCTAGTGTAGCGACCTAGCCCACAGGTCCTGAGCCTAGGAGGGCTAGTGTAGCGCCCTAGCCCACAGATCCTGAGCCTAGGAGGGCTAGTGGAGCGCCCTAGCCCACAGGTCCTGAGCCTAGGAGGGCTAGTGTAGCGCCCTTGCCCACAGGTCCTGAGCCTAGGAGGCCTAGTGTAGCGCCCTAGCCCACAGGTCCTGAGCCTAGGACGGCCAGTGTAGCGTCCTAGCCCACAGGTCCTGAGCCTAGGAGGGCTAGTGTAGCGACCTAGCCGACAGGTCCTGAGCCTAGGAGGGCTTGTGTAGCGTCCTAGCCCACAGGTCCTGAGCCTAGGAGGGCTAGTGTAGGGCCCTAGCCCACAGGTCCTGAGCCTAGGAGGGCTTGTGTAGCGCCCTAGCCCACAGGTCCTGAGCCTAGGACGGCCAGTGTAGCGTCCTAGCCCACAGGTCCTGAGCCTAGGACGGCCAGTGTGGCGTCCTAGCCCACAGGTCGTGAGCCTAGGACGGCCAGTGTAGCGTCCTAGCCCACAGGTCCTGAGCCTAGGAGGGCCAGTGTAGCGCCCTAGCCCACAGGTCCTGAGCCTAGGAGGGCTAGTGTAGCGCCCTAGCCCACAGGTCCTGAGCCTAGGAGGGCCAGTGTAGCGCCCGAGCCCACAGGTCCTGAGCCTAGGACGGCCAGTGTAGCGTCCTAGCCCACAGGTCCTGAGCCTAGGACGGCCAGTGTAGCGTCCTAGCCCACAGGTCCTGAGCCTAGGACGGCCAGTGTAGCGTCCTAGCCCACAGGTCGTGAGCCTAGGACGGCTAGTGTAGCGTCCTAGCCCACAGGTCCTGAGCCTAGGAGGGCCAGTGTAGCGCCCTAGCCCACAGGTCATGAGCCTAGGAGGGCTAGTGTAGCGACCTAGCCCACAGGTCCTGAGCCTAGGAGGGCTAGTGTAGCGACCTAGCCCACAGGTCCTGAGCCTAGGAGGGCTAGTGTAGCGACCTAGCCCACAGGTCCAGAGCCTAGGAGGGCTAGTGTAGCGTCCTAGCCCACAGGTCCTGAGCCTAGGAGGGCTAGTGTAGCGACCTAGCCCACAGGTCCTGAGCCTAGGAGGGCTAGTGTAGCGCCCTAGCCCACAGGTCCTGAGCCGTGATAACCGGTGATGGCGGAGGGTCGTCACGCTGGTGGACGCCGCCGGGGGTTCAATAACACAAGTCAGGAGGTGACTTACGAGGACCGCTACGCTCCCTTCTGCCTCTTAAGGATCCCTCCGTGTAGTGGTGGTCTCCAGGTACACGCCAGGGGGCCACATTCACGAAGCTGTTACGCAAGCATTTACGAACCTGGGGCCAGATTCACGAAGCAGTTACGCAAGCACTTACGAACCTGGGGACAGATTCACGAAGCAGTTACGCAAGCATTTACGAACCTGGGGCCACATTCACGAAGCAGTTACGCAAGCACTTACGAACCTGGGGCCAGATTTACGATGCAGTTATGCAAGCACTTACGAACCAGGAGGCCAGATTTACGAAGCAGTTACGCAAGCACTTACGAACCTGGGGCCAGATTCACGAAGCAGTTACGCAAGCATTTACGAACCTGGGGCCGCAGTTACGCAAGCACTTACGAACCTGGGGCCAGATTTACGAAGCAGTTACGCAAGCATTTACGAATCTGGGGCCTGATTCACGAAGCCGTTACGCATGCACTTACGAACCTGGGGCCAGATTCACGAAGCAGTTATGCAAGCACTTACGAACCTGGGGCCAGATTTACGAAGCAGTTACGCAAGCACTTACGAACCTGGGGCCAGATTCACGAAGCAGTTACGCAAGCATTTACGAACCTGGGGCCACATTCACGAAGCAGTTACGCAAGCACTTACGAACCTGGGGCCAGATTTACGAAGCAGTTACGCAAGCATTTACGAATCTGGGGCCTGATTCACGAAGCCGTTACGCATGCACTTACGAACCTGGGGCCAGATTCACGAAGCAGTTATGCAAGCACTTACGAACCTGGGGCCAGATTTACGAAGCAGTTACGCAAGCATTTACGAACCTGGGGCCTGATTCACGAAGCAGTTACGCATGCACTTACGAACCTGGGGCCAGATTTACGAAGCAGTTACGCAAGCACTTACGAACCAGGGGGCCAGATTCACGAAGCAGTTACGCAAGCACCAGGCCTCCTTGAGGACGGTCATGGTCATTTAGGCTTGTCTTTGTGCCTCGAGTTCTCAACTTTGTGTCATGTATCCTGTCAGCTCAATAGACAGGTGGTGTGTGGGCGGACAGGTGGGATGGAGATAGACAGTGTGTAGGAGGACAGGTGGGATGGAGATAGACAGTGTGTTGGAGGACAGGTGGGATGGAGATAGACAGTGTGTAGGAGGACAGGTGGGATGGAGATAGACAGTGTGTGGGAGGACAGGTGGGATGGAGATAGACAGTGTGTAGGAGGACAGGTGGGATGGAGATAGACAGTGTGTGGGAGGACAGGTGGGATGGAGATAGACAGTGTGTAGGAGGACAGGTGGGATGGAGATAGGCAGTGTGTGGGAGGACAGGTGGGATGGAGATAGACAGTGTGTAGGAGGACAGGTGGGATGGAGATAGGCAGTGTGTGGGAGGACAGGTGGGATGGAGATAGGCAGTGTGTGGGAGGACAGGTGGGATGGAGATAGGCAGTGTGTGGGAGGACAGGTGGGATGGAGATAGGCAGTGTGTGGGAGGACAGGTGGGAGAGGAGTCACCACCTTCTACTCCCAAGTGATTACTGACGCTAGCTCGTGCCCTCATCCGTGTTGCTCTACACACAGCGGAACCAAAGAGCTGAAGCTCAACTCCCCACAAGCACAACTAGGTGAGTACACACACTCTCCTACTATTCCACCCCCACCTCCACACACTCCACTCTCTCCCCCATTCTCCCTCCCCCTCCGGGAGCCGGTCGGCCGAGCGGACAGCACACTGGACTTGTGATCCTGTGGTCCCGGGTTCGATCCCGGGCGCCGGAGAGAAACAATGGGCAGAGTTTGTTTCACCCTATGCCCCTGTTACCTAGCAGTAAAATAGGTACCTAGGTGTTAGTCAGCTGTCACGGGCTGCTTCCTGGGGGTGGAGGCCTGGTCGAGGACCGGGCCGCGGGGACACTAAAAAGCCCCGAAATCGTCTCAAGATAACCTCAAGATAACCTCCGCTCTCCCCCACCGTCCACCTCAATTCCCCTTCCCCGGTAGATGCTGCCATCCCTCCAAACACACACCGAAACTACGACGTTGGTACAACGTTCGAACAAGTTTCAACACCACCTAACCAGTTATAACAACCAATATATCAAGTTGTAACAACGTTCGAATACGTCATAAACACATTAAGCCAAGATGTAACAACTTTATTACAAGTTGTTACAAGCGGAAAATAGAGACAGTTTCGGTTTGTGTTTCCAGGGATGATAACTCCCCAAGATGTCTACAGGCTCGTTCTTCATGCAGGAAGAAGTGGAATTTCTGCCCCTCTGTGTCTCTTAAGTGTATCGGGTTATCTTTGAGCGTGTTGAGTCACTTAGCTGTGGCTGAGAGGGCTGATCTTCAGCTCCTGGACCCTGTCTCAACTTATGAGTGCGCGGTCTAATTGGTTGTTACACCGTTGAGGTCCGTCATATCATGACCCCCGTGGGAGGGTGTTAAGGTACCCACATACAACATGACCCTGTGGGAGTGTACTAAGGGGCCCCAGAGACACCTGCAGGGGTGTTAACCTGGGTGTTCGCCCCGTGGTGTAGTAAGGCAGACGAGGGTGACATCATACTGATCAATCTGAGCTCCCCACCTCTGATGTCAACAGCTTGTCTACCCCCTCTCATGCGCATATGTAAGTTCCCTTGGTCGTGCTGATGCTCGGAAGCTATCAACACTGACACTTTTATGGTCAAAAAAAGGTGTCCAGCAGCTGGACACCCTCACAAATACTGTCCAGCAGCTGGACACCCTCATCAATACTGTCCAGCAGCTGGACACCCTCATCAATACTGTCCAGCAGCTGGACACCCTCATCAATACTGTCCAGCAGCTGGACACCCTCATCAATACTGTACAGCAGCTGGACACCCTCATCAATACTGTCCAGCAGCTGGACACCCTCATCAATACTGTCCAGCAGCTGGACACCCTCATCAATACTGTCCAGCAGCTGGACACCCTCATCAATACTGTCCAGCAGCTGGACACCCTCATCAATACTGTCCAGCAGTATCCTCCCTCGCGATAGCAGCCACTGTAAGGACT
>NC_091175.1:21914658-21952158 GCF_040958095.1 Procambarus clarkii
CGCGCTGTCCACTCAGCTGTCAGGCCCCTTGGGAGTGAGAGTTGTAAACATGGATTGTTGACCAAATTTGAAGAGTAGTGTTGCTCTAATCTTGGTAGAGACGTTGCAGGCAAACTCCTCGAGCAGTTAACAAGCTATTGCGCACGAACGCCATATTAACCCTTCTATGCTATCAAGGTTGATGTACGTAAAACGTCAATAATACGGCGCTTTATGTTATACTAATACGTGGCATTTTTTACGGGCTGGTTGATTTTGTACAGATTGGGAGATATTAGGTAAAGGATTGGTTGTGGGGTGGAGTGTGGGAGCCAGGCCAGCACTATAAGGTTAGTACACCCGCGACAACCCCTAGCCAGGGATGCGTAACTGAGTCTATAAGGCTCTCTCCTCTCTCTCCTTGTGTCTCTCTCTCCTCTCTCTCCCTGTGTCTCTCTCTCTCTCTCCACTCTCTCCCTGTGTCTCTCTCTCCACTCTCTCCTTGTGTCTCACTCTCTCCTTGTGTATCTCTCTCTCCTTGTGTCTCTCTCTCCACTCTCTCCTTGTGTCTCTCTCTCACACTCTCTCTCCTTGTGTCTCCTCTCTCCACTCTCTCTTTGTGTCTCTCTCCTCTCTCTCCTTGTGTCTCTCTCTCACACTCTCTCTCCTTGTGTCTCCTCTCTCCACTCTCTCCTTGTGTCTCTCTCTCCTCTCTCTCCTTGTGTCTCTCTCTCACACTCTCTCTCCTTGTGTCTCCTCTCTCCACTCTCTCCTTGTGTCTCTCTCTCCTCTCTCTCCTTGTGTCTCTCTCTCCACTCTCTCCTTGTGTCTCTCTCCACTCTCTCCGTGTGTCTCTCTCTCCTTGTGTGTCTCTCTCCACTCTCTCCTTGTGTCTCTCTCTCACACTCTCTCCTTGTGTCTCTCTCTCCTTGTGTCTCTCTCTCCACTCTCTCCTTGTGTCTCTCTCTCACACTCTCTCCTTGTGTCTCTATCTCCTTGTGTCTCTCTCCTCTCTCTCCTTGTGTCTCTCTCTCCTCTCTCCTTGTGTCTCTCTCTCCTTGTGTCTCTCTCTCCTTGTGTCTCTCTCTCCACTCTCTCCTTGTGTCTCTCTCTCCACTCTCTCCTTGTGTCTCTCTCTCACACTCTCTCTCCTTGTGTCTCTCTCTCCTCTCTCCTTGTGTCTCTCTCTCCTTGTGTCTCTCTCTCACACTCTCTCTCCTTGTGTCTCCTCTCTCCACTCTCTTCTTGTGTCTCTCTCTCACACTCTCTCTCCTTGTGTCTCCTCTCTCCACTCTCTCCTTGTGTCTCTCTCTCCTCTCTCTCCTTGTGTCTCTCTCTCTCCACTCTCTCCTTGTGTCTCTCTCTCCACTCTCTCCTTGTGTCTCTCTCTCACACTCTCTCTCCTTGTGTCTCCTCTCTCCACTCTCTCCTTGTGTCTCTCTCTCCTCTCTCTCCTTGTGTCTCTCTCTCACACTCTCTCTCCTTGTGTCTCTCTCTCCACTCTCTCCTTGTGTCTCTCTCTCCTCTCTCTCCTTGTGCCTCTCTCTCACACTCTCTCTCCTTGTGTCTCTCTCTCCACTCTCTCCTTGTGTCTCTCTCTCACACTCTCTCCTTGTGTCTCCTCTCTCCTCTCTCTCCTTGTGTCTCTCTCTCCACTCTCTCCTTGTGTCTCCTCTCTCACACTCTCTCCTTGTGTCTCTCTCTCCTCTCTCTCCTTGTGTCTCTCTCTCCACTCTCTCCTTGTGTCTCCTCTCTCACACTCTCTCCTTGTGTCTCCTCTCTCCTCTCTCTCCTTGTGTCTCTCTCTCCTCTCTCTCCTTGTGTCTCTCTCTCACACTCTCTCCTTGTGTCTCCTCTCTCCACTCTCTCATTGTGTCTCTCTCTCCACTCTCTCCTTGTGTCTCTCTCTCACACTCTCTCCTTGTGTCTCCTCTCTCCACTCTCTCCTTGTGTCTCTCTCTCCACTCTCTCCTTGTGTCTCCTCTCTCCACTCTCTCCTTGTGTCTCTCTCTCCACTCTCTCCTTGTGTCTCCTCTCTCACACTCTCTCCTTGTGTCTCTCTCTCCACTCTCTCCTTGTGTCTCTCTCCTCTCTCTCCTTGTGTCTCTCTCTCCTCTCTCTCCTTGTGTCTCTCTCTCCACTCTCTCCTTGTGTCTCCTCCCTCACACTCTCTCCTTGTGTCTCTCTCTCCTCTCTCTCCTTGTGTCTCTCTCTCCTCTCTCTCCTTGTGTCTCTCTCTCCACTCTCTCCTTGTGTCTCTCTCTCCTCTCTCTCCTTGTGTCTCCTCTCTCCACTCTCTCCTTGTGTCTCTCTCTCCTCTCTCTCCTTGTGTCTCCTCTCTCCACCCTCTCCTTGTGTCTCTCTCTCCACCCTCTCCTTGTGTCTCTCTCTCACACACTCTTCATCCTTACTCCTGTCCCTCCTTCTCCCTCCTCCTCCTCCTCCTCCTCCTCCTCCTCCTCCTCCTCCTCCTCCTCCTCCTCCTCCTCCTCCTCCGCCTCCCCCTCCTCCTCCTCCTCCTCCTCCTCCTCCGCCTCCTCCTCCTCCTCCTCCTCCTCCTCCTCCTCATCCTCCTCCTCCGCTTCCTCCTCCTTCCTCCTCCGCCTCCTCCACCTCCTCCTCCTCCTCCTCCTCCTCCGCTTCCTCCTCCTTCCTCCTCCGCCTCCTCCACCTCCTCCTCCTCCTCCTCCTCCTCCTCCTCCTCCTCCTCCGCTTCCTCCTCCTCCTCCTCCTCCTCCTCCGCTTCCTCCTCCTCCTCCTCCTCCTCCTCCTCCTCCTCCTCCTCTTCCGCTTCCTCCTCCTCCTCCTCCGCCTCCTCCTCCTCCACCTCCTTCTCCTCCGCCTCCTCCTCCTCCTCCGCCTCCTCCTCCACTTCCTCCTCCTCCTCCTCCTCCTCCTCCTCCTCCTCCTCCGCCTCCTCCTCCTCCTCCGCCTCCTCCTCCGCCTCCTCCTCCGCCTCCTCCTCCTCCTCCTCCTCCTCCTCCTCCTCCTCCTCCTCCTCCTCCTCCGCCTCCTCCTCCTCCTCCGCCTCCTCCGCCTCCTCCGCCTCCTCCTCCTCCTCCTCCTCCTCCTCCTCCTCCTCCTCCGCCTCCTCCTCCGCCTCCTCCTCCTCCTCCGCCTCCTCCTCCTCCTCCGCCTCCTCTGCCTCCTCATCCTCCGCCTCCTCCTCCTCCACCTCCTCCTTCTCCTCCTCCGCCTCCGCCTCCTCCTCCGCTTTCTCCTCCTCCTCCTCCTCCGCCTCCTCCTCCGCCTCCTCCTCCGCCTCCTCCTCCTCCTCCGCCTCCTCCGCCTCCTCCTCCTCCTCCTCCTCCTCCTCCGCCTCCTCCTCCGCCTCCTCCTCCTCCTCCGCCTCCTCCTCCTCCGCCTCCTCCTCCGCCTCCTCCTCCTCCTCCGCCTCCTCCTCCTCCTCCTCCTCCTCCTCCTCCTCCTCCTCCTTCTCCGCCTCCTCCTCCTCCTCTGCCTCCTCCTCCGCCTCCTCCTCCTCCTCCTCCTCCTCCTCCTCCTTCTCCGCCTCCTCCTCCGCCTCCTCCTCCTCCTCCGCCTCCTCCTCCGCCTCCTCCTCCTCCTCCGCCTCCTCCTCCTCCGACTCTTCCTCCTCCTCCTCCTCCTCCTCCTCCTCCTCCTCCTCCTCCACCTCCTCCTCCTCCTCCGCCTCCTCCTCCTCCGCCTCCTCCTCCGCCTCCTCCTCCTCCTCCTCCGCCTCCGCCTCCTCCTCCTCCTCCTCCTCCTCCTCCTCCTCCTCCTCCTTCTCCGCCTCCTCCTCCTCCGCCTCCTCCTCCTCCGCCTCCTCCTCCTCCTCCTCCTCCTCCTCCTTCTCCGCCTCCTCCTCCTCCTCCGCCTCCTCCTCCTCCTCTGCCTCCTCCTCCGCCTCCTCCTCCTCCTCCTCCTCCTCCTCCTCCTCCTCCTCCTCCTCCGCCTCCTCCTCCTCCTCCGCCTCCTCCTCCTCCTCCTCCGCCTCCTCCTCCGCCTCCTCCTCCTCCTCCTCCTCCTCCTCCTCCTCCTGTATCAATATATCCTCAGTAAATGTTCATTACCTCGTAATATCAGCATATATCATATGCTTACATATATTCACATATATATTCATGTATATATCATATATATATATATATATATATATATATATATATATGTCGTACCTAGTAGCCAGAACGCACTTCTCAGCCTACTATGCAAGGCCCGATTTGCCTAATAAGCCAAGTTTTCCTGAATTAATATATTTTCTCTAATTTTTTTCTTATGAAATGATAAAGCTACCCATTTAATTATGTATGAGGTCAATTTTTTTTATTGGAGTTAAAATTAATGTAGATATATGACCGAACCTAACCAACCCTACCTAACCTAACCTAACCTATCTTTATAGGTTAGGTTAGGTTAGGTAGCCGAAAAAGTTAGGTTAGGTTAGGTTAGGTAGGTTAGGTAGTCGAAAAACAATTAATTCAGGAAAACTCGGCTTATTAGGCAAATCAGGCCTTGCATATTAGGCTGAGAAGTGCGTTCTGGCTACTAGGTACGACATATATATATATATATATATATATATATATATATATATATATATATATATATATATATATATATATATATATATATATATATATATATTTATATATATATGTATGTCGTACCTAGTAACCAGAACGCACTTCTAGGCCTACTATACAAGGCCCCATTTGCCTAATAGGCCGAGTGATTTTCTTTATTTTCAATAAAATGTTTCCAATTTTTTTTTTATATAATATTATTATATTATATTTAGAACATAAATTAATTACTTAATTATGCTAGTTTACATTAGGTTAAGGTAGGTTAGGTTAGGTTAGGAGGGGTTGGTTAGGTTCGGTCATCTATATACGTTAGTTTTAACTCAAATTAAAAAAAATAATTCATACATAATGAAATGGATAGCTTTATCATTTCATAAGATTTTTTTTTTAAATTCAAGAAAACTTGGCTTATTAGGCAAATCGTGTCTTGCATAGTAGGCCGAGTAGGGCGTTCTGGCTAAGTACAACATATATATATATATATATATATATATATATATATATATATATATATATATATATATATATATATATATATATATATATATATAAAATACATTCAGCATTTACATGCAACAAACGGCGCCCAATGGCCTAAGCCCTTGATCCTATCCGGCTTTCCGTTGGTATACAACATCCTAGTCACTATCCCATCCTTGTCTCTGGAGATCAACTTATCTCTCTCAAATTACTGGTTCAATGTTAATCATTTCATAACATACACATATATATACTACTCACGATCTCAACTCACGAATTCCACCATAGATCTGCCTTCATTCATTGAGTGTAGAGCTCTACCATCTGGGATGTGTCACTCTGGCGGTGTGTCTATGGCTCCACTGACAGACCACTCAGCTCAAAGAACAGAGCTGATTCTCCCACTTGCTTGAGCCTATAATCCATTTCCTGTTCCACATCTGTGACATGCCCTCTGGCCTACCTGGCGCTAATTCTGGGAATCATTGGTCCGCGCGGCCCGGTCTCTGACCAGGCCTCCTTACTATTGGTTCGGTCTCTGACTAGGTTCTCCACTACTATTGTGCATTAGCTTTGAGAACCATTTCTGGCTATAGTTTCCAGTCATCGCCGGGTCATTGAAGTTACTGCCCAGCTTCACATAATTGGCAGATATGCTTAGAGGATGCAGACATATGCTGGCATCCCAGTGTGCCTCCTATGTCTGTGCCTTACATACATAGGGACATATCCCCTTACATATCCATATCCCTTACGTATGAAAGTACTGCTTCCATACTCAGCCCATTTAGAGCCTCATGGGAAGGAGCCTCATTCATTCATACCCATTTGGGTCACAGCAACTCCTCCTGCACCAATGATCGACCAACCACCAGCCTCCACAACCCATCCTCCTAAAATGAGAGTACTTACAGTAGCTATCTGTTGGAAAGTAGTGATTGTATATGTAGTGATTGACCACCTTATTTTTGCACTGACTTTTTGTATTATTGAGTTTAGACAAAGCAGAAACTTTTTTTATGAACTTAGATATAAGACCTAACCTCTCCTAGTAATCTTAGGATTAATACGTGCTATCTTAGACCTAATATAGCAACCCGTTCTCGCAAATTTAATAAGTCAATATTGACTTATTAAATATATGCATAGGTGACATACTTAACATAATAGATACCCTTAAAAAGATTCACAGAAAACACCGACCTTACCTAACCTACTTAGTATGTTAAGATAAGCATCTTATTGCTTCGTAATTACAATTATTACCTAACCTATAATAGGTATAGGTTAAGTAATAATTGTAATTACGAAGCAATAAGATGCTTATCTTAAGATACTAACAAGGTTAGGTAAGGATGGTGTTTTCTATGAATCTTTTTAAGGGTATCTATTATGTTTAGTATATCACCTATGCACGTAGTTAATAAGTCAATATTGACTTTACGAATTTGCGAGAACGGGTTGAATATAGTGCATATATGTACTTTCCTAGGAACATTTTTGTGGACTATAAAATTAAAAGGACCAAAAGTGTTTACTGGTGGTCCATCACTTCATACTGGTAGTTTGGACCAAATAGTTCTTGTTGTTACTACAAGGACTCTCATTTTAGGAGGCTGGGTCGTCCTCTCTGGAATTTTACAACCCATATAAATTTTGACTGAGATCTTCATCAACCGTCCAAACGTTTCCATATCCGAACAAGTCCTGTGGGTGTCCCTGACCTTCTGTGGGTGTTCCTGACCTTCTGTGGGTGTCGCTGACCTTCTGTGGGTGTCGCTGACCTTCTGTGGGTGTCCCTGACCTTCTGTGGGTGTCCCTGACCTTCTGTGGGTGTCCCTGACCTTCTGTGGGTGTCCCTGACCTTCTGTGGGTGTCCCTGACCTTCTGTGGGTGTTCCTGACCTTCTGTGGGTGTCCCTGACCTTATGTGGGTGTCCCTGACCTTCTGTGGGTGTCCCTGACCTTCTGTGGGTGTCCCTGACCTTCTATGGGTGTCCCTGACCTTCTGTGGGTGTCCCTGACCTTCTGTGGGTGTTCCTGACCTTCTGTGGGTGTCCCTGACCTTATGTGGGTGTTCCTGACCTTCTGTGGGTGTCCCTGACCTTATGTGGGTGTCCCTGACCTTCTGTGGGTGTCCCTGACCTTCTGTGGGTGTCGCTGACCTTCTGTGGGTGTCCCTGACCTTATGTGGGTGTCCCTGACCTTCTGTGGGTGTCCCTGACCTTCTGTGGGTGTCCCTGACCTTCTATGGGTGTTCCTGACCTTCTGTGGGTGTCGCTGACCTTCTATGGGTGTTCCTGACCTTCTGTGGGTGTCGCTGACCTTCTGTGGGTGTCCCTGACCTTCTGTGGGTGTCGCTGACCTTCTGTGGGTGTCCCTGACCTTCTGTGGGTGTTCCTGACCTTCTGTGGGTGTCCGTGACCTGTATTTGTCTCTGACCTTCTGTGGGTGTCCCTGACCTTCTGTATTTGTCTCTGACCTTCTGTGGGTGTCCCTGACCCTCTGTGGGTGTCCCTGACCTTCTGTGGGTATCCCTGACCTGTATTTGTCCCTGACCTTCTGTGGGTGTCCCTGACCTTCTGTATTTGTCTCTGACCTTCTGTGGGTGTCCCTGACCTTCTGTGGGTGTCCCTGACCTTCTGTGGGTGTCCCTGACCCTCTGTGGGTGTCCCTGACTTTCAATGGGTGTCCCTGACCTTCTGTGGGTGTCCCTGACCTGTATTTGTCTCTGACTTTCTGTGGGTGTCCCTGACCTTCTGTGGGTGTCCCTGACCTTCTGTGGGTGTCCCTGACCTGTATTTGTCTCTGACCTTCTGTGGGTGTCCCTGACCTTCTGTATTTGCCTCTGACCTTCTGTGGGTGTCCCTGACTTTCTGTGGGTGTCCCTGACCTTCTGTGGGTGTCCCTGACCTTCTGTATTTGTCTCTGACCTTCTATGGGTGTCCCTGACCTTCTGTGGGTGTCGCTGACCTTCTGTGGGGGTCCCTGACCTTCTGTGGGGGTCCCTGACCTTCTGTGGGTGTCCCTGACCTTCTGTGGGTGTCCCTGACCTTCTGTATTTGTCTCTGACCTTCTATGGGTGTCCCTGACCTTCTGTGGGTGTCGCTGACCTTCTGTGGGGGTCCCTGACCTTCTGTGGGTGTCCCTGACCTGTGAGAGCTATATATGAGTATACTATAGCTCTGGACTATAGCCAGGACGAAAGTATAAAGCATTTACCTGCTGGTCACCCTCTCTTGTGGTCTCGGCGGGGACAGGAAGCCGACAGCTTATCGAAGGTCACCCCCTATTATTCCCGAGGAATTTGTCCGGCTGAATTGGTAATTTATAATTGGTGGTTGGTCAGTAAGGTATAGGACCAAACAGCCTGACCGTCCCAGGGCCGATAAGCCTTAAGCCCATCACTACACCAAAGACCATATCCGTTCCCGCCAATTCACACCGTCCTTGGAGGGTAGGATGGAAGGAAGGAAACTATCAGGGGAATGAGCCAAGCCATTTGGACCAGACCACACACTAGAAGGTGAAGGGACGACGACGTTTCTGTCCGTCCTGGACCATTCTCAAGTCGATTGTCTTTACGATTTACAGCCAAGCCATTACGACTATATAGCACTAGGAAGGGGTCAGGATAAGGATGTGGGATGGGACGGGGTGGAAGGAATGGTGCCCAACCTCTTGGTGGACAGTCGGGGATTGAACGCCAACCTGCATGATGCTCTACCGTCCAGCCCAAGAGGTTGGGCTCCTTGGAGTGTAGTGAGACTTCAGTACCGTCCATGACTACCTGTCTACGCCTGTCCAGACCCCACCATGGCGGTGGAGACTACGAAGACTCACACTGCTGTAGGGCATACGTAAATCTGTGTATATATGTATTTTCCTATGTACTTTAGCCTAGCATTTTAACAGCACTACAATCACCTTGTGTGGTTGATTGTTTAATAAACCCTTGAACTATATGTTTAACAGATCTCTAACCCTGTCCATGGAGGACAGAAGAAAATGTATATATGCTGGTTAGCATTGTAAATGTCTGGCCACGTCTGTGGTAGAAAATAATAATACAAAAAACAAACTGCTAGAGCCGACCTTGCCGCGGCGAGCCAGGACCTCGTGGGGCGGGAACAAAGGCATGAGTGGCCCTCTGGCGGCGAGGTGTTGGAGGCGGGTCGTCTCCTGCTGCTGTTGCCGCCAGAAAGCTGCTATTAAACCCCTTTCCCGCGCGCTTCCCCGTAGTGAAGGTCGCCGGCGTGAGAACCTGCGCCAGGATATATCATGCTTGGACGACAATGTGTGGATTCATCTAGTTGTATTCACCTAGTTGTGCTTGCGGGGGTTGAGCTCTGCTTTTTCGGCCCGCCTCTCAAGTGTTAATCAATCACCTGTAACTAACTACTAACTAATTCCCCCCCCCCACACACACACACACGCCCTACTCATGAGAACGGAATGGAGTTTTAAGAAGATGGCTATCCCAGGCTGTGAGGAGTTCAGAGACTACATAGCAGGCACCATGACAATGGGAGGACCAAGAATAGTAGTAGCAGTAATATACAACCCTCCACCAAATGACAGGAGACCCAGTCAAGAGTATGACAACAAAAATATGGCAGTTAACACTATAATTGAGAGGGCAGCCTCTGCTGCCTGTAGAAATAGATCCCACCTGCTCATCATGAAGGACTTCAATCACGGAAAGATTGACTGGGAGAACAAGGAACCGCATGGAGGCGAGGATACGTGGAGAGCCAAACTATTGGAGGTGGTGACTAGAAACTTTTTAACCCAGCATGTCAGAGAACCCACAAGGATGAGAGGAAATGACGAACCAGCGAGATAGCCTCATCAGGAGAAAAACAACAGTAAAGGAACAGGTTATGAAATTAAGAATAGGGGAAGAAGGATTCACTACAAACAACAAGGAAGTGTGTGAGGAACTGAATAAGAAATTCCAGGAGGTCTTCACCTTAGAGCAAGGATAAATTCCAGAGATAAGAGAGGGAATAGCTAACCAGGAACCACTGGAAGAGTTTGAGATTACCAGCGGGGAAGTAAGGAAGTGTTTACTAGAGTTGGATGAGACAAAGGCTATAGGCCCAGATGGAATCTCCCCTTGGATACTAAAGGAAGGAGCAGAAGAACTGTGCCTGCCACTCTCCATAGTGTATAACAAATCACTGGCAACAGGGGAACTGCCAGAAATTTGGAAAGCAGCTAACGTAGTCCCGATATACAAGAAGGGGGATAGACAGGAGGCACTGAACTACAGGCCAGTGTCCCTAACCTGCATACCATGCAAGCTGATGGAGAAGATTGTGCGAAGAAAGCTAGTGGAACATCTGGAGCGAAAGAACTTTGTAACACAGCATCAACATGGGTTCAGGGATGGCAGGTCCTGCCTCACAGGGTTACTTGAATTCTACGACCAGGCAACAAAAATCAGGCGAGAAAGAGAAGGGTGGGCAGACTGCATATTTTTGGATTGTCAGAAAGCCTTTGATACAGTACCACACAAGAGGCTAGTGAAAAAACTGGAGATGCAGGCCGGTGTGAAAGGGAAGGTACTCCATTGGATAAAGGAGTACCTAAGCAACAGGAGACAACGAGTCAGTGTGAGGGGTGAGGTCTCAGATTGGCGAGACGTCACAAGTGGAGTCCCGCAGGGGTCAGTCCTTGGACCTATACTGTTTCTAATATATGTAAATGATCTCCCAGAGGGTATAGAATCGTTCTCTCAATTTTTGCTGATGATGCAAAAATTATGAGGAGGATTGAAACAGAGGATGATAGTAGGAGGCTACAAGATGACCTAGACAGACTGAGTGAATGGTCCAACAAATGGCTGTTGAAGTTCAACCCGAGTAAATGCAAAGTAATGAAACTAGGCAGTGGAAACAGGAGGCCAGACACAGGATACAGAATAGGAGATGAAGTACTTAATGAAACAGACAGAGAGAAAGATCTAGAAGTTGATATCACACCAAACCTGTCTCCTGAAGCCCACATAAAGAGAATAACGTCTGCGGCATATGCGAGGCTGGCTAACATCAGAACGGCGTTCAAGAACCTGTGTAAGGAATCATTCAGAATCTTGTACACCACATATGTAAGACCAATCCTGGAGTATGCGGCCCCAGCATGGAGCCCGTACCTTGTCAAGCACAAGACGAAGCTGGAAAAAGTTCATAGGTATGCCACTAGACTAGTCCGAGAACCAACACCCCTAGTTGGGGGGGTGTTTGGGCGGTGTTGGGGGGGGTGTTGTGGGCGGTGTTGGGGGGGGTGTTGTGGGGGGTGTTGGGGGGTGTTGTGGGGGTGTTGTGGGGCGGTGTTGTGGGCGGTGTTGTGGGGGGTGTTGTGGGGCGGTGTTGTGGGCGGTGTTGTGGGGGGTGTTGTGGAGGGTGTTGTGGGCGGTGTTGTGGGGGTGTTGTGGGGGGTGTTGTGGGGGTGTTGTGGGCGGTGTTGTGGGGGGGTTGTGGGCGGTGTTGTGGGGATGTTGTGGGCGGTGTTGTGGGGGTGTTGTGGGCGGTGTTGTGGGGCGGTGTTGTGGGGCGGTGTTGTGGGGTGTTGTGGGGGGTGTTGTGGGCGGTGTTGTGGGGATGTTGTGGGCGGTGTTGTGAGGGTGTTGTGGGGGTGTTGTGGGGGGTATTGTGGGGGTGTTGTGGGCGGTGTTGTGGGCGGTGTTGTGGGGATGTTGTGGGCGGTGTTGTGGGGGTGTTGTGGGCGGTGTTGTGGGGCGGTGTTGTGGGGGTGTTGTGGACGGTGTTGTGGGGGGTGTTGTGAGCGGTGTTGGGGGCGGTGTTGTGGGGGTGTTGTGGGCGTTGTTGTGGGGGGGGTGTTGTGGGCGGTGTTGTGGGGGTGTTGTAGGCGGTGTTGTGGGGGTGTTGTGGGGGGTGTTGTGGGGGTGTTGTGGGCGGTGTTGTGAGGGGTGTTGTGGGGGTGTTGGGAGGGGTGTTGTGGGCGGTGTTGTGGGGGGGGTTTGTGGGGGTGTTGTGGGGGGTGTTGTGGGGCGGTGTTGTGGTGTTGTGGGGTGGTGTTGTGGAGGGTGTTGTGGGGGTGTTGTGGGGCGGTGTTGTGGGGCGGTGTTGTGGGGGGTGTTGTGGGGGTGTTGGGAGGGGTGTTGTGGGCGGTGTTGTGGGGGGTTTTGTGGGGGTGTTGTGGGGGGTGATGGGGGGGCGGTGTTGTGGGCGGTGTTGTGGGGGGTGTTGTGGGGGGCGGGGAGCAGTAAGGAGCACCAGCGACCCCACCCAAGGTTAAGGCTCACACAAGTCACTACCGTCGGTAACAACATCCCATCATCAACACAAAGAGCCGTCGGGATCACAGTGTGTAAGTCATATACTCATTAACCTCTTCCTAAGTCAGTTATCTTAATCATGCCCGAAACTATGGCTCGAGACGTGGACCTGCCACTCTGTTGTCTACACTCCCTGAGTCAGCCTAACAAACGTCTTCCTCAACATTACCTATTTATATATTTGTATTTATTTATGTGTTGAATATGACCGAATGGGTAAGATTAATGATTCTAACACGAATCTTCTCAATATTTCTTAGGTTTTTCTTCACTGTTGGGGGTAGTTGAAAAATTAACTCTCCAAAGTTCATTTTCACACTTTATTTATGGTCTGACTCCTAGAAAAGTTTCGCAAGACACTTCTTACATTTTCAAAGACAATTATTTATGGATTATTAAATATATTTTAAGGATTATTTATTTATATATACAAGAGTTGTTACATTCTTGTACAGCAACTAGCACGCGTAGCGTTTCGGGCAGGTCCTTTATCCTAATTTTCTGCTTTAACAAGCAGGTACCCATTTTACTGTTGGGTAAACAGAGGCTACAGTTAAGGATTGACGCCCAGTAAATTCTCCCCGGCCAGGATACGAACCCAGGACAAAGCGCTCGCGAAACGCCGGACGAATGTTTTAACTACACATAGTAGTAGGCGTCCTTCAGTCTCGGGAGACTATGGAGTTGTGCCCTGGTTGTCACTCCTGGTGCAGCGTCTGGTGTGACTGTTGAGGCCAATCCCAGAGTGGCACTCCATCCCACACTGGGCACAAACGACGTCTGCAGACGAGGAGTCACACTAACATGGCTGAAGTATGTTGACCGGACCACACACTAGAAGGTGAAGGGACGACGACGTTTCGGTTCGTCCTGGACAATCGACTTGTCCTGGACGGACCGAAATGTCGTCGTCCCTTCACCTTTTAGTGTGTGGTCTAGTCAACCAACGAAGTCTGAGTCTGGCCTGTCTTCCTGGCTTCCGGCTATCCTTCTCTCGCCAATCGAGCAGATGACTTAAAACCGATAGACTGTCGCTTGCCGTGTTGGTTCAACGCTGTGAGGCAAGGCTGGAGTGTCCTCTCCAGGGCGTAAAGCCTGGGTAGTAGATATGGTGAAGCTGTTACCCATGCAGCAGGTCCTTCCCTCTCCACGTTGCTGAAATTATCCAATGGAAAGGCAAACGCCAGTACACATGGTTCCAGCACCGTCGCAGGAGCTGCCAGAACGAGGTCGACGTCAACAACGAACTGCCTTAGGGGCTCCAACTCCGGTTTTTTCCTCGAGGCTGACTCCTGAAGCCTTTCCCAAAAGATAGGTATGGCCACTAGGCAGCGCAGGTTTAAAATCAAGGTTTTTCTACCTCTAACTTCACAAAGACCCACAATATATAACAATATTAATTCATATAAATAAATAAAATAAATAAATATGTGTATTCAGGTAAGGTACATACATACAAGTGATGTTACATTAATGGATTGATATATAGATAGAGCTAGTACATACAATGCCTAAAGCCACTATTACGCAATGCGTTTCGGGCAATATTTTAGATAACCGCATTTGTTTACACGAAAAATTCATCACAAGGGCTGTCTGCCGTATAATTCCCATTGTCGGGGGACAGGAAGGCTATAATTAGGCTTATCTAGGTCCTCGTAAGCCTTTCCTTGGATGCAACTCACAACAGTTAACTAAATCAAGTGAAAGGAAACGTGCTTAACCATCTCTGTATCCTGCCTGAGGGGATTGAACCCGGGTCCTTTGTTTATGAGCCGAGCACGAAGCCCACTATGCTTCAGGACCCATAAGTCAACTACAGAATTTATTAAAAGTTGCGTAAGTCAGTATTTGACTTATTGCATGGGCTTGAGGATGATGATAACAGGTTGCTGTTATCGCCGCTTGTTACCCGGGATAACACCGCTGAACTCAGCTACGCTAAATTATTAACTACGTCATCTTCAATCTTCTTAAATCATCTGGGCGCAATAGGCTCCCTTTCCTGCGCACGGGAGGCCTATTCGGCTTGATAAATTGCCGCCCGGAGCCTATCTATGATGACCAGTAATGGTTATGGGCGCGTATTAGCCTCCAGGGATTATTAATATTCCGGATCAGCATGTTTGTATAACCTTTGCATCCAGTAAAGTGATCTTATGCATATAAGGTACAATATTAGTTATCACAGACAACTACATATATATATGCGGAGTGATAAGTTTTTTTGGTGGGAGCTTAAGCGGCAGGATCCATAAAACAAACGGCTTGAGAATCTCGCTGATACAAAAAGATTAACCTCTTGACAGGTTAAGCGCCATTTGTGATCAAGATTTCTCACGATGTGTTGACCTCGGGCGTCTGGGGTGATGATCTCCGGGTTGGGGGACGATCGTAGAAAATGGGCTCTCTTTGCGTCCACAGAAAATGTGGATATTAGAGGTATAACTTAAAAATAGGATCGCCTTGAGTTCACAGAAAATGTGATAAATAGAGGTATGACTTGCAGAGAATGAGTCTCCGTACCGAGGCTGCCACAAGTAACTCAAACTCACGCTTATGAAATGAAAAGGACGACGTTTTGGTCCGTCTTGGACCCTTATTGGTACCTTTTTTCATTTCATGTTATTTGGGGGGGGGGGTTGGAGTATTAGAGGTATAACTTATTTAAAAGGCTGAGATATCCATCTTGGTTCACCTATATTACGCTTTCCTTAAAATGAATTAGGATGGATTAATAACAGTTAATGGTCTTGGTTGAAATGTAAAAATATTAGAAGCCAATATAAGTGTATTTACAGGAAGATATTATTTATTTACAGGAATTGTTACTTTATTTATTTTTCTTATGTATTTTTATTTTACTTTTTTGTTACTTTATTTTATTATGTATTTTACATAAATAAATTATTTGAACTTATCCCAATAAATATATTTAAATATATAACTAAGTTTCCAATTTATTTATATCTGTATTATAAGGGAATGTCTGTCTTTCTGTCCAATGTTGAAAACCAGACCCTTAGGGAACAATCTTACCCAAATTTGTAGGGAGAATGGTATAGTTTTCTAACCCTCCATTCCCAGTCATATATTTATCATTGTACCTCACTTCACTTCACCTCTCTCTTGCCTGTATATGTTCAGATCTATGTAACTCACCCTTCTGAAGATGTATTATTAAATTCGAAAGTACTTAAGGAAATTCCTGTTTCAATTTTTCCTTCGTGGTTTGACATTGTTATATATATATATATATATATATATATATATATATATATATATATATATATATATATATATATATATATATATATATATATGTATATATATATATATATATATATATATATATATATATATATATATATATATATATATATATATATATATATATATATATATATATATATGTATATATTATTAAATATGACCGAAAAAGTAAGATTAATAATTCTAACACGAATTTTCTCTATCTTTCTTACATTTCTTTTCACTGTTGATGGTAATTCAAAGATCAATTCTCCAAAATTCATATTTATTTCTAGTCTGACGCGACACTTGAGCGCGTTTCGTAAAACTTATTACATTTTCAAAGACTTTAGTTTACAAACACACAACTGAAACTGAATAGAGCTTACACATCTTCGAGGTTTATATCTACATTTGGGTGAGGTGGATGAGGTGAAAAAACGAACTTTCAACAATGGGTATTCAATGGGTATTAAATTCCAACACAAGACAGAACACGAAACAATGGGTATTGAATAGATATTAAATTCAAACACAAGACAGAACACGAAACAATGGGTATTGAATGGAAGTAATTGTAGAAAGCCTATTGGTCCATATTTCTTGATGCTTCTATATTGGAGCGGAGTCTTGAAGTGGGTAGAATATAGTTGTGCATTAATTGGCTGTTGATTGCTGGTGTTGACTTCTTGATGTGTAGTGCCTCGCAGACGTCAAGCCGCCTGCTATCGCTGTATCTATCGATGATTTCTGTGTTGTTTGCTAGGATTTCTCTGGTGATGGTTTGTTTGTGGGAAGAGATTATATGTTCCTTAATGGAGCCCTGTTCCTTATGCATCGTTAAACGCCTAGAAAGAGATGTTGTTGTCTTGCCTATATACTGGGTTTTTTTGAGCTTACAGTCCCCAAGAGGGCATTTGAAGGCATAGACGACGTTGGTCTCTTTTAAAGCGTTCTGCTTTGTGTCTGGAGAGTTTCTCATGAGTAGGCTGGCCGTTTTTCTGGTTTTATAGTAAATCGTCAGTTGTATCTTCTGATTTTTGTCTGTAGGGATAACGTTTCTACTGACAATATCTTTCAGGACCCTTTCCTCCGTTTTATGGGCTGTGGAAAAGAAGTTCCTGTAAAATAGTCTAATAGGGGGTATAGGTGTTGTGTTAGTTGTCTCTTCAGAGGTTGCATGGCGTTTCACTTTCTTTCTTATGATGTCTTCCACGAAACCATTGGAGAAGCCGTTGTTGACTAGGACCTGCCTTACCCTACAGAGTTCTTCGTCTACTTGCTTCCATTCTGAGCTGTGGCTGAGAGCACGGTCGACATAAGCGTTAACAACACTCCTCTTGTACCTGTCCGGGCAGTCACTGTTGGCATTCAGGCACATTCCTATGTTTGTTTCCTTAGTGTAGACTGCAGTGTGGAAAACTTCGCTCCTTTCCATGACTGTTACATCTAGAAAGGGCAGCTTCCCATCCTTCTCCATCTCGTATAAGAGGAGTGTACGAGATGGACAGGTACAAGAGGAGTGTTGTTAACGCTTATGTCGACCGTGCCCTCAGCCACAGCTCAGATTGGAAGCAAGTCGACGAAGAACTCTGTAGGGTAAGGCAGGTCCTAGTCAACAACGGCTTCTCCAATGGTTTCGCGGAAGACATCATAAGAAGGAAAGTGAAACGCCATGCAACCTCTGAAGAGACAACTAACACAACACCTATACCCCCTATTAGACTATTTTACAGGAACTTCTTTTCCACAGCCCATAAAACGGAGGAAAGGGTCCTGAAAGATATTGTCAGTAGAAACGTTATCCCTACAGACAAAAATCAGAAGATACAACTGACGATTTACTATAAAACCAGAAAAACGGCCAGCCTACTCATGAGAAACTCTCCAGACACAAAGCAGAACGCTTTAAAAGAGACTAACGTCGTCTATGCCTTCAAATGCCCTCTTGGGGACTGTAAGCCTCAAAAAAACCAGTATATAGGCAAGACAACAACATCTCTTTCCAGGCGTTTAACGATGCATAAGCAACAGGGCTCCATTAAGGAACATATAATCTCTTCCCACAAACAAACCATCACCAGAGAAATCCTAGCAAACAACACAGAAATCATCGATAGATACAGCGATAGCAGACGGCTGGACGTCTGCGAGGCACTACACATCAAGAAGTCAACACTAGCAATCAACAGTCAATTAATGCACAACTATATTCTACCCACTTCAAGACTCCGCTCCAATATAGAAGCATCAAGAAATATGGACCAATAGGCTTTCTACAATTACTTCCATTCAATACCCATTGTTTCGTGTTCTGTCTTGTGTTGGAATTTAATACCCATTGAATACCCATTGTTGAAAGTTCGTTTTTTCACCTCATCCACCTCACCCAAATGTAGATATAAACCTCGAAGATGTGTAAGCTCTATTCAGTTTCAGTTGTGTGTTTGTAAACTAAAGTCTTTGAAAATGTAATAAGTTTTACGAAACGCGCTCAAGTGTCGCGTCAGACTAGAAATAAATATGAATTTTGGAGAATTGATCTTTGAATTACCATCAACAGTGAAAAGAAATGTAAGAAAGATAGAGAAAATTCGTGTTAGAATTATTAATCTTACTTTTTCGGTCATATTTAATAATATATGTCTACAGGAAAGACTGCTACCAAAATATACTAGTTTATGTATATATCCCAAAGACACTTTCAATAATTCTAATTTACTGTGTTATGAAAACCCGCATTTTCTCAAATATAAATGGTAATATATATATTATAATTGTATTAATTTTTGTCTTCAGAAAAATGCGGTGGCCGCGGCAACGATGAACTCAGCCAATCAGAGCTGCCAGACAGTGAACAGCCTGACGCACAATGGTTCACTGCTGAACGGCACTGGTGTGACAGCCAATGGGCGGCCGGCTGGCAGCCTCTCCACCAAGAGTGGAGGCGTCAGCACCTTGGTGGTGTCTCAGCCGTCAGTAGCGCTGACGTCCTCTCATTATTTACCAATGACATCGCCGTACCAACCCCTTCCGGTGACCTCATCTCACCAGCAGCAAATCACGTCACCATACCAGCCTCTCCCTGTGACGTCAACCAACCAGCAACCAGTCACGTCAGTGTATCAGCCCATATGTGTTACGTCACAACACCAGCACCCACTCACCTCGCCGTACCAGCACCTTCCGGCAACGTCATCAAATCAACAGCTAATCAAGTCGCCGTATCAGCCCCTCCCGGTGACGTCATCGCACGATGCCACACACTCGACAATGTCACCTTACCAACCGCCTCCGTTGCCTCCCCGCGCGGGGAGCCAACGCCCCGACACCCATGCAGCTGTTCACCCTCCACCCACAGGTAAGTACCATTCTAGCCACCTGGTCGGCCATTGGCCACTAAGTCACATAGCCAGACTTGGCATAGTTGACATTATGGTACGTCAATGTGACTTTTTCGTACACGAGTTAATACTGGTTCAGGACGGAGTGAAACGTCGTCGTCTGCTCATCTTATTGGGTGTGGTTTGGTCGTCATGTCTTCAGCCTCGTTATTGTGACTCATCGTCTACAAACGAGGCAGCTCTCTCTTATACCGCCTCAAACTCACTCATATATATGTCTGACCTACGCTTGAAACAACCCAGCTATTCCATATATACTATGTTAGCCGGTAATTTGTTCCATAGGTCCACAAACTTGCGTCTAAAATAATATTATGGGAGGGATTTTATGATTTTAAACTTAACTAACATGTAAAGATATTTTGTGATGAAGTTGGTACAATAGATTATGGTTATCTTGAGATGATTTCGGGGCTTAGCGTCCCCGCGGCCCGGTCCTCGACCAGGTCTCCTTTTTTGTTACACATCCCCAAGAAGCAGCCCGGAGCAGCTGTTTAACTCCCAGGTACATATTTATTGCTAGGTAACAGGAGCATCAGGGTGAAATAAAAACCCTGCCCATTTGTTTCCGCCTACACTTGGGATCGAACCCGGAACCTCAGGACTACGAATCCGAAGCGCTGTCCACTCAGCTGTCAGACCCCTTTGTCACGCCATGTGTGGAGAAACATGAGGAAATATGTGCCATAGGTTGACTGAGACATCTGTACCCAAGTGTAGATATCCAACCACTTGGGCTGGACGGTAGAGCGACGGTCTCGCTTCATGCAGGTCGGCGTTCAATCCCCGACCCTCCAAGTGATTGGGGGCACCATTCCTTCCTCCCGTCCCATCCCAAATCCTTATCCTGACCCCTTCCCAGTGTTATATAGTCGTAATGGCTTGGCGCTTTCCCTTGATAATTCCCTCCCTCCCAAGTATATATATTCTAGCACTGAGAAGATGTCAAGTATTGTTCGCGACGTGGGAGATATTTTGTGATAGTTGTCATATAGCATTAAGGTGGACACATGTTGCCATAATATCGGGGTTGACACTTGTCACAGCTGCCATAACACTCGTGCTATGTGTCTGGCTCTGCTGTATCAATATCTGGACCAGAGTTCCTTCGATTCGCGGTCAGGGGCAAGACGTTTGGGCAATGTTTCTGTCTTCCTGATGCCTCTGTTTACCTAGCAGTAAAAATATAGCCAAAGGGTTGGACAGCTAGCTATGGGTTACATCCCAGGGAGGGTCAGTCGTTGGCCTAGCCGTCCATAAGCCTAATAGGCTCTGTCCGTCCCAGACAATGGAAACACAAGATACAGTTATAATTGAACCATAAATTTTCCGTATGAAAAATTGTGGTCAAAAACTTAAATTGTTCCTTCTGACACTCACACTCTGACCAGTCATAAATCTCTGCAGCTGGCGGCATTAGCTCGCTTCCTCGGAGTGTCCAGCCCTTTATGGCTTATTGCACATTTTGTGCATTTATTGTACATTATGTAATAGTTTATGAAACGGGACTTCGGGTCCTTGTCCCAAGAGGTAGAAAACGTGTGTGAGCGTCCTGGTAAAGGGCGGACTGTGATATATATATATTATTTCCAGATTAAGATTAAGGACTCCAGATTAAGGCAGGACGCCGGGATGGTTTTGGGAGCATATGATCAACGTTTGTTCTGGAATAGCGCGCGCGCGCGCGTGTATTTACTATTTCTGCCTGCTGAAATGTACTTTTATCTCCTGGACCCCGCCTTTCTAACCAATCTATATTTCCTCTATTATGTGTACTGAATATGTTTCTAACACACACACACACTCACACACACACACTCTCACACACACACACACACACACACACATAGCCACTTCAGGAGGAAAACAGCAGTGAAGGAACAAGTGATGAAACTGAGAAAAGGGGAGAACAGATACACAGAGAATGACAAGGAGGTGTGTGAAGAACTCAACAAGAGATTCCAGGAGGTCGTCACAATAGAACAAGGAGAAGCCCCTGTACTAAATGACGAGGAGGCAAACCAAGCAACCTTGGAGGAATTTGACCTCACCAGTGATGAGGTCAAAAGGTGTCTGCTGGAGCTGGATTTAACAAAGGCTGTTGGGCCTGACAGAATCTCACCATGGATACTAAAGGAAGGTGCAGAAGCACTAAGTGTGCCACTCTCTATGGTGTATAACAGGTCACTGGAAACAGGAGACCTACCAGAAAGTTGGAAGACAGCTAACGTAGTCCCAATATACAAGAAGGGTGACAGGCAAGAGGCACTGAACTACAGGCCAGTTTCAATAACTTGTATACCATGCAAGGTGATGGAGAATATCGTGAGGAAAAGGCTCGAAGAGCATCTGGAGGGAAATAACTTTGTAACGCACCACCAACTTGGGTTCAAGGATGGTAAATCGCGCCTCACAGGTTTAATAGAATTCTATGACCAGGCAACAAAAATTAGGCAGGAAAGAGAAGGGTGGGCTGACTGCATTTTCCTGGACTGCCAGAAAGCAATCACCAGAGTGATTGGTCACTCTGAGAATTTTGTATGTGGTGATCACGTCTCCCCGAGCTCTTCTGTCTTCCAGCGACGTGAGTTGCAGTTCCCTCAGCCTTTCCTCGTAACTCATGCCTCTTAGTCCTGGGACTAGTCTAGTGGCATACCGCTTTGTGTGTGTGAGGGTAGACTTCAGTATAAGCTTCCTGTTTCCGAGAAAACTAATTCATTACTGAATTAATATGAGAAAATCCACAGTAGCCGTGATGAGGATTCGAACGTATGCGGGGATTCGAAAGTGCAGTAGTACCCCAGGTTGCAATTCTTTTGACCATGTCGTAGCGTAGTCGTTTAGAGCGTGCTTCTGGGAATACCCAGCGCATAGGTTCGAATCCTTATCACGGCTGCTGTGGATGTTGTCACTGATATATGACGATAATGTGATGTCTCTGTGTACTGAATGACTCTACACATCCTTAATGTTTACCACACACACTCACCAAACACTCCGGCGTCACCCTCCTGCTCCTCTAAACTTACTAAAACAATTTTAAACTCCACTCCTCTTGAAATATTTCCTCTAGTGTGTAACTGTCAGGGATGATAACAGTTAACACCATGAAACACAAGGAAATACATAATCACGCAACTCAAAACAATTAACAAATGTGGTTGTGTTGTTGAGGTGGATATTTGTATGTGAAATGATTAAGGTTTGAGACTAATGTACAAGATAGGCTAATATTTCCTCTAAGTAGTTCCGATGCCATTGGTTGTACACATTGTGTATAACCCTTCACGTAATCCTCAGGTGGTACACCCAGCCCGCACCTCGCTAGTCATGTTGTTGGGTTTGAACCCTGATTGGGCGTCAGTCCTTAACTGTTCACCCCTGTTCACCCAGCAGTAACTGGGGACCTGGTTGTTAACCGATTGGCGGGTCATGTTCCAGTTAAACTAGCAGGGTAAGACCTAACACGAGTTATAAGGGAAAGCTCTCAGCCTGGTAACAGGAGTGAGCAGTCATCTGCTCCTGTACCCACCTGTGTGTAAAACTAGTAGGGTAAGGCTTACCGTGAGCTATGGGAAGGGAAAGCTCTCAGCCTGCTAACAGGAGTGAGCAGTCGTCTGCTCCTGTACCCACCTGTGAAAGGAAAGAGCATTGTAAGCATCTACATACACCCACTATACACACCCGTGATATACACTGCCTGACAACTTGGAACGTGATTAATAATTCGTTACACTTGATACACACCCAAGACGGGCCACGCTTGGCGGCAGGTGGCGGGGATGCATGTCTCAAGCACAGTAATATTGGCCCCCCCTCACCGCCCCCCCCTCCCTCACCCCCCCCCTCACCCTATTGCTCAGCCCCCCTCACACACCTCACGTGCTGAGAGACAGTGTCCTGGGAGTTGACCTCGGCCCAGACGCCTGCGAATTGCTCATCTTGCCTTCTAAGGTTCCACTGAAGATAAAGTAATTGTAAAGAGAAAGTACTATGTCAGTATGGCTGTATAGCACTAGGACTTGGGGTATGAGGACTAGGACTTGGGGTATGAGGACTAGGAGCTGGGGTATGAGGACTAGGAGCTGGGATATGAGGACTAGGAGCTGGGGTATGAGGACTAGGAGCTGGGGTATGAGGACTAGGACTTGGGGTATGAGGACTAGGAGCTGGGGTATGAGGACTAGGACTTGGGGTATGAGGACTAGGAGCTGGGGTATGAGGACTAGGAGCTGGGATATGAGGACTAGGAGCTGGGGTATGAGGACTAGGAGCTGGGGTATGAGGACTAGGACTTGGGGTATGAGGACTAGGAGCTGGGGTATGAGGACTAGGAGCTGGGATATGAGGACTAGGAGCTGGGTATGAGGACTAGGAGCTGGGTATGAGGACTAGGACTTGGGGTATGAGGACTAGGAGCTGGGGTATGAGGACTAGGACTTGGGGTATGAGGACTAGGAGCTGGGGTATGAGGACTAGGAGCTGGGATATGAGGACTAGGAGCTGGGGTATGAGGACTAGGAGCTGGGGTATGAGGACTAGGACTTGGGGTATGAGGACTAGGAGCTGGGGTATGAGGACTAGGAGCTGGGATATGAGGACTAGGAGCTGGGGTATGAGGACTAGGAGCTGGGGTATGAGGACTAGGAGCTGGGGTATGAGGACTAGTAGCTGGGGTATGAGGACTAGTAGCTGGGGTATGAGGACTAGGAGCTGGGGTATGAGGACTAGGACTTGGGGTATGAGGACTAGGAGCTGGGATATGAGGACTAGGAGCTGGGGTATGAGGACTAGGAGCTGGGTATGAGGACTAGGAGCTGGGGTATGAGGACTAGGAGCTGGGGTATGAGGACTAGGAGCTGGGATATGAGGACTAGGAGCTGGGTATGAGGACTAGGAGCTGGGGTATGAGGACTAGGAGCTGGGGTATGAGGACTAGGAGCTGGGGTATGAGGACTAGGAGCTGGGGTATGAGGACTAGGACTTGGGGTATGAGGACTAGGACTTGGGGTATGAGGACTAGGAGCTGGGATATGAGGACTAGGAGCTGGGGTATGAGGACTAGGAGCTGGGTTATGAGGACTAGGAGGCTGGGGTATGAGGACTAGGAGCTGGGGTATGAGGACTAGTAGCTGGGGTATGAGGACTAGGAGCTGGGGTATGAGGACTAGGACTTGGGTATGAGGACTAGGAGCTGGGATATGAGGACTAGGAGCTGGGGTATGAGGACTAGGAGCTGGGGTATGAGGACTAGGAGCTGGGGTATGAGGACTAGTAGCTGGGGTATGAGGACTAGTAGCTGGGGTATGAGGACTAGGAGCTGGGGTATGAGGACTAGTAGCTGGGGTATGAGGACTAGGACTTGGGGTATGAGGACTAGGACTTGGGGTATGAGGACTAGGAGCTGGGATATGAGGACTAGGAGCTGGGGTATGAGGACTAGGAGCTGGGGTATGAGGACTAGGAGCTGGGGTATGAGGACTAGGAGCTGGGTATGAGGACTAGGAGCTGGGGTATGAGGACTAGGAGCTGGGGTATGAGGACTAGGAGCTGGGGTATGAGGACTAGGAGCTGGGGTATGAGGACTAGGAGCTGGGGTATGAGGACTAGGAGCTGGGGTATGAGGACTAGGAGCTGGGTATGAGGACTAGGAGCTGGGGTATGAGGACTAGGAGCTGGGGTATGAGGACTAGTAGCTGGGGTATGAGGACTAGGAGCTGGGTATGAGCACTAGGAGCTGGGGTATGAGGACTAGGAGCTGGGGTATGAGGACTAGGAGCTGGGTATGAGGACTAGTAGCTGGGGTATGAGGACTAGGAGCTGGGGTATGAGCACTAGGAGCTGGGGTATGAGGACTAGGAGCTGGGGTATGAGGACTAGGAGCTGGGATATGAGGACTAGGAGCTGGGGTATGAGGACTAGGAGCTGGGATATGAGGACTAGGAGCTGGGATATGAGGACTAGGAGCTGGGGTATGAGGACTAGGAGCTGGGGTATGAGGACTAGGAGCTGGGGTATGAGGACTAGGAGCTGGGATATGAGGACTAGGAGCTGGGATATGAGGACTAGGAGCTGGGGTATGAGGACTACGAGCTGGGGTATGAGGACTAGGAGCTGGGGTATGAGAACTAGTAGCTGTGGCATGAGAACTAGTAGCTGTGGCTTCCTCGCTCCCATTTTCGGGCTCACCATAGCCCGTGCTACATGGACATTTCGTTGTGAGTAGCCAAATCTAAAACAACAACTCCCTCCCATCACAATCGACTTGATAATGGTCCAGTACGGACCGAAACATCGTCGTCGTCTCCTCTTCTGGTGTTGTGTGGTGTGGTCATCAAAGAGGTTTAGTGTGCTTTGCGGTAATTCCATTCCAGCAGTCACGCGCGGCCAGGAGGTCGGGAAGAGCAGCAAGAAGTGAGGGGCGCCGAGCGTGCTCCCCACGCGTGTTGAATGGTGATAATCCAGCAGTTATTCCTCAAGACACGTGTAGTTTCCGGAGGGTGGAGCTGCGTGAGTTAGGGCTGACATTTAAGGCGGTGCTGGGATTAACATTTCTCAGGCTTGAAGTATATTTATATACTTCACTCTTACTATTACTCTTTACTCTCTCTTTACTCTTTACTCTTAGAGAAGTACTCTTTATATTACTGGAAACTTCTACAACTTATACTCCCGGTTTAAAAAAGCACTGAATCTCGCTCTGATGATTTTGAAAATTATGTCAATTTCAAAATGTAATTCTCCTGGTTCAGTCCGTCCTCCTAAGGTTTCTCAACGTTAAGAAAACGGTCAGTTTAAAGGGGTCCCTCCTAACCTACCAGAGGACCCAAAACAGAAAACGGGACAGTACGTCACTTTCGCCAGCCGCTTTCATGTTCTAGTACGACGATTTTTGGCCTTATGTAACGCTTACGAGTGGAATGCGACGTTCTTCGTACGACAGGTTGTGGGGGAGATAGGTTGTAGGAGGACGGGTTGTAGGAGGACGGGTTGTAGGAGGACAGGTTGTGGGGGAGATAGGTTGTAGGAGGACGGGTTGTAGGAGGACAGGTTGTAGGAGAACGGGTTGTAGGAGGACAGGTTGTAGGAGAACGGGTTGTAGGAGGACGGGTTGTAGGAGAACGGGTTGTAGGAGGACAGGTTGTAGGAGGACGGGTTGTAGGAGGACAGGTTGTAGGAGAACGGGTTGTAGGAGGACAGGTTGTAGGAGAACGGGTTGTAGGAGGACAGGTTGTAGGAGGACGGGTTGTAGGAGGACGGGTTGTAGGAGGACAGGTTGTGGGGGAGATAGGTTGTAGGAGGACGGGTTGTAGGAGGACAGGTTGTAGGAGGACGGGTTGTAGGAGGACGGGTTGTAGGAGGACAGGTTGTGGGGGAGATAGGTTGTAGGAGGACGGGTTGTAGGAGGACAGGTTGTAGGAGGACGGGTTGTAGGAGGACGGGTTGTAGGAGGACAGGTTGTAGGAGGACGGGTTGTAGGAGGACAGGTTGTAGGAGGACGCGTTGTAGGAGGACGGGTTGTAGGACAGGTTGTAGGAGGACGGGTTGTAGGAGGACAGGTTGTGGGGGAGATAGGTTGTAGGAGGACGGGTTGTAGGAGGACAGGTTGTAGAACGGGTTGTAGGAGGACAGGTTGTAGGAGAACGGGTTGTAGGAGGACAGGTTGTAGGAGGACGGGTTGTAGGAGGACAGGTTGTAGGAGAACGGGTTGTAGGAGGACAGGTTGTAGGAGGACGGGTTGTAGGAGGACGGGTTGTAGGAGGACAGGTTGTGGGGGAGATAGGTTGTAGGAGGACGGGTTGTAGGAGGACAGGTTGTAGGAGGACGGGTTGTAGGAGGACGGGTTGTAGGAGGACAGGTTGTAGGAGGACGGGTTGTAGGAGGACAGGTTGTAGGAGGACGCGTTGTAGGAGGACGGGTTGTAGGACAGGTTGTAGGAGGACGGGTTGTAGGAGGACAGGTTGTAGGAGGACGGGTTGTAGGACAGGTTGTAGGAGGACGGGTTGTAGAAGGACGGGTTGTAGGAGGACAGGTTGTAAGAGGACGGGTTGTAGGACAGGTTGTAGGACGGGTTGTAGAAGGACGGGTTGTAGGACAGGTTGTAGGAGGACGGGTTGTAGGACAGGTTGTAGGAGGACGGGTTGTAGGAGGACGGGTTGTAGGACAGGTTGTAGGAGGACAGGTTGTAGGAGGACGGGTTGTAGGAGGACGGGTTGTAGGAAGACAGGTTGTAGGAGGACAGATTGTAGGAGGACGGGTTGTAGGAGGACAGGTTGTAGGAGGACGGGTTGTAGGACGGGTTGTCAGAGGACAGGTTGTAGGAGGACAGGTTGTAGGAGGACGGGTTGTAGGAGGACGGGTTGTAGGAGGACGGGTTGTAGAAGGACGGGTTGTAGGACAGGTTGTAGGACGGGTTGTAGGACAGGTTGTAGGAGGACGGGTTGTAGGAGGGGTTGTAAGACAGGTTGTAGGAGGACGGGTTGTAGGAGGACGGGTTGTAGGAGGACGGGTTGTAGGAGAACGGGTTGTAGGAGGACAGGTTGTAGGAGGACGGGTTGTAGGAGGACAGGTTGTAGGACAGGTTGTAGGAGGACAGGTTGTAGGACAGGTTGCAAGAGGATGGATTGTAGGACAGGTTGTAAGAGGACAGGCTGTAAGAGGACAGGCTGTAGGAGGACAGGGTGTAGGTGGACAGGTTGTAAGACGACAGGTTGTAAGAGGACAGGTTGTAGGACATAATAGTCCTACAACCTAATAGTTGTAAGAGGACAAGGTATAGGAGGACAGGTTGTAAGAGGACAGGTTGTAGAACATAATAGTTTGTGGGGAATAATATTGCCATTTTCTATACTTTGGAAACATTAGCAATTTGCAAAAATAGAATTGTTAGAGTGTGATAATTGGTCAATACTCCTCCCACGCCAGTATTGACCTAGACCTTCCCTCACGCTAATCTTACCTTATTTGTATCCCTTCTTCCGAGTCACACTTTTGACTTGACATTTAAAGTCGTTTGTTATCTTAAAATTGTTAAATTAACGTTGTCCAGATATGAATGACAGTATTATGTAGAGACCATATGTTAAGGGGCCTGACAACTCAGTGGACAGCGCTCAGGATTCGTAGTCCTGAGGCTCCGGGTTCGACCCCCGGTGGAGGCGGAAGCAAATGGGGAGAATTTCTTTCACCCTGATGCCACTGTTACCTAGCAGTAAATAGGTACCTGGGAGTTAGACAGCTGCTACGGGCTGCTTCCTGGGGGTGTGTAACACAAAGGAGGCCTGGTCGAGGACCGGGCCGCGGGGACGCTAAGCCCCGAAATCATCTCAAGATAACCTCAAGATAAGAGAATGGTTGGCCTTCCAGCTGGACTGTTTCGGGAAGTTGACTTTGTTATGATGGAGATAATTATCTGAGTTGTGATTGGCGGAGCAGCAACCCGGAAGGGGCGTCCTTGTTTATGACTGGCCAATAGGGTCGGGGTGAGGGAGGGTCGAGAGAAGGGGTACACACACCTGACTGTGGCCGGGGATCACTCCACACACACCTGCCTCAACCCCTCCCCCTGCCCCCCCCCCGAGACAAACTATACTGGCGTTGTCTCAGCGTTATCAACGTTGATTCTAGGTCTTGTGGAGGTTGTTATTAGCACCTTCTTGCCCCCACCACACCTGGCTCGACGGTCAAAGCTCAATGGTGGCTTCTTGTGCCTTGACAGTCATAGTTCGTTGACATTTGACAGACAGGACAAATGTCACTTCCTGACACGCTTGGTGCACACATGTACACACATGTGCCCTTTATATATAAAGTACATTATATATATATATATTATATATTATATATTATATATATATATATATATATATATATATATATATATATATATATATATATATATATATATATATATATATATATATATATTGAGCTTACTAGATTGTTGTTTTTCTAGCTTCAGCAACACAACAAAACTCCAAGTACACTACTCACAAATCCTACTAATTATAAAGTTATCTAATTTGTATAATCCTGGACTGACATTACTATTATTTAATTCACTACTCTCTCCATAAATGATGATTCAATAATATTTCTTTCAGTAACTGATTTACAAGTCACAATTTTGCATGAGTTAGCCCAGTCACTCGAATGGTTACTATCTGAGTAAACAAAGAATTCATTGCATTCTTGACCTGTTCTTATACTATATTTATGTTCTTTTATTCTCTGGAGAATAAAAATGTATTCTACCAGAGAATAAAGAATTTGATTCTTCTCTGTAGAATAACATTTATTCTTGAGACATTTGGAGAGATTGTTGTGGTTCAGGGCGTGACCTGTGACCCGTGACCTGGCTCCTAGGCGCCTGGGTGTGACCTCCTGGGACATTACTCTCCTCACACACCTGGCTTAATACACCTGCTCTCCTGGTGTCGGGGCGGGAAACACGTCACATTTGTCGCGGAATTATCCTGGATAATACAAGGTGATGGTTCTATATAATGGTGTATTTTACACAGTAAAGTGCTGTGATTTTTCTTGCTCGTCCTGTACCCCTCTGTCTGGGTACTTGGCCCTTGTTGTGCTTGGCCTCCCTGCTCTACCTGTGCTTGGCCTCCCTGCTCTACCTGTGCTTGGCCACCCTGCTCTACCTGTGCTTGGCCTCCCTGCTCTACCTGTGCTTGGCCTCCCTGCTCTACCTGTGCTTGGCCTCCCTGCTCTACCTGTGCTTGGCCACCCTGCTCTACCTGTGCTTGGCCTCCCTGCTCTACCTGTGCTTGGCCTCCCTGCTCTACCTGTGCTTGGCCTCCCTGCTCTACCTGTGCTTGGCCACCCTGCTCTACCTGTGCTTGGCCTCCCTGCTCTACCTGTGCTTGGCCACCCTGCTCTACCTGTGCTTGGCCACCCTGCTCTACCTGTGCTTGGCCACCCTGCTCTACCTGTGCTTGGCCTCCCTGCTCTACCTGTGCTTGGCCTCCCTGCTCTACCTGTGCTTGGCCTCCCTGCTCTACCTGTGCTTGGCCACCCTGCTCTACCTGTGCTTGGCCTCCCTGCTCTACCTGTGCTTGGCCACCCTGCTCTACCTGTGCTTGGCCTCCCTGCTCTACCTGTGCTTGGCCTCCCTGCTCTACCTGTGCTTGGCCACCCTGCTCTACCTGTGCTTGGCCTCCCTGCTCTACCTGTGCTTGGCCTCCCTGCTCTACCTTGCTGTACTTTACAGTAACTTCTCCCTTATCCACTGGAGTACCTTACCTTTTACTCCTGCCTGTTGCTCCAACTTTAGTAACAGCCTTTTGTGGGACATGTGTGTGTGTGTGTGTGTGTGTGTGTGTGTGTGTGTGTGTGTGTGTGTGTGTGTGTGTGTGTGTGTGTGTGTGTGTGTGTGTGTGTGTGTGTACTCACCTAGTTGTGCTTGCGGGTGTTGAGCTCTGGCTCTTTGGTTCCGCTTCTCAGCAGTCAATCAACTGGTGTACAGGTTCCTGAGCCTATTGGGCTTTATCATATCTAGATTTGTAACTGTGTATGGAGTCAGCTTCCACCACATTACTTCCCTGTGCATTCCTTCTGTTAACTACTCTGACGCTGAAAAAGTTCTTTCTAACGTCCCTGTGGCTCATGTGGGTACTCAGTTTCCACCTGTGTCCCCTTGTTCGCGTACCACCCATGTTAAACAATTTATATTTAATCTCTGTCGATTCCTCTTAAAATTTTGTAGGCAGTGATCATGTCTCTCTGTGCTCTCCTATTTTCCAGCAACGTTAGGTTCATTTCCCGCAGCCTTCCCTCATAACTCATGCCTCTTAGCTCTGAGACTAGCCTAGTGGCATACCTCTGAACTTTTTCCAGCTTAGTCCTGTGCTTGACAAGGTACGGGCTCCATGCTGGGGCCGCATACTCCAGGATTGGTCTTACATATGTGGTATACAAGGTTCTGAATGATTCCTTACACAGGTTCCTGAAGGCTGTTCTGATGTTAGCCAGCCTCGCATATGCTGCAGACGTTATTCTTTTTATGTGGGCTTCAGGAGACAGGTTTGGTGTGATATCAATTCCTAGATTTTTCTCTCTGTCTGTTTCATGAAGGACTTCATCTCCCATTCTGTATCCTGTGTCTGGCCTCCTGCTTCCACTGCCTAGTTTCATTACCTTATATTTACTCGGGTTGAACTTTAATAGCCATTTGTTGGACCATTCATGCAGTTTGTCTAGGTCATCTTGTAGCCTCCTACTATCTTTTTCCGTCTTAATCCTTCTCATAATTTTTGCATCATCAGGAAACAATGAGAGGAACGATTCTATACCCTCTGGGAGATCATTTACATATATTAGAAACAGTATAGGTCCAAAGACTGACCCCTGCGGGACTCCACTTGTGACGTCTCACCAATCTGAGACCTCACCCCTCACAGTGACTCGCTGTCTCCTGTTGCTTAGGTACTCCCTTATCCAGTGGAGTACCTTCCCTTTCACTCCTGCCTGCATATTCAGTTTGTGCACTAGCTCTTGTGTGGTACTGTATTCACCTGGTTGTGCTTGCGGGGGTTGAGCTCTGCTCTTTCAGCCCGCCTCTCAACTGTCAATCAATCAACTGTTACTAACTACTTCCCGTCCCCCCCCCCCACACACACACACCCAGGAAGCAGCCCGTAGCAGCTGTCTAACTCCCAGATACCTATTTACTGCTAAGTAACAAGGGCATAGGGTGAAAGAAACTGCTCATTTGTCTCTGCCTCCGCCAGGAATCGAACTCGGGCCACAGAATTACGAGTCCTGCGAACTGTCACTCAGCTATCAGGCCCCCTGTGTGTGTGTGTGTGTGTGTGTGTGTGTGTGTGTGTGTGTGTGTGTGTGTGTGTGTGTGTGTGTGTGTGTGTGTGTGTGTGTGTGTGCTTGTGCGTGTGGCGGTACTGGGGTGGTGTATAATCTTGCTGGACAGTAGTGATGGATGGCCGCCCCAACAAAGACCCTCCAGTACTTTCACTCATCATATTACTGTCTGTCTCTCTGTCTCTCTCTCTCTCTCTCTCTCTCTCTCTCTCTCTCTCTCTCTCTCTCTCTCTCTCTCTCTCTCTCTCTCTCTCTCTCTCTCTCTCTCTCTGTCTCTCTGTCTCTCTCTCTCTCTCTCTCTCTCTCTCTCTCTCTCTCTCTCTCTCTCTCTCTCTCTCTCTCTCTCTCTCTCTCTCTCTCTCTGTCTCTCTCTCTCTCTCTGTCACCAAGGGTTACGGACAGAGGGGTGGTAGACCTGTGATCCTGGTGGCCGTGCTGGAGGAGGCAGACAGTTGCCCCGGCCACTGTCCCTGGCCACACTGACCTAACCTGAGCAGCACAGAGGTGTGTGTGTGGGTGTTTAATAACACTGGTACAGAGGAACAAATCCACAAGGGCCGTGACGAGGATTCGAGCCTGCGTCAGAGAGCATCCCAGACGCTGCCTTAATCGACTGAGCAATGCCATGGAAAAAAAAAAGAGTTGAAACCGAAGTTCTACTGAACTTACTGTATCCTACAGCCTCTCTGAGACACAAACTTTGTGTACTGTTACAAAGGTAACGTCTCCCCTTATATATAAACTCGTTACTAACGTTAGTTGTGTTTCCTTGTATTGCCAAGTTTGTACCCCATGTTGTTGTGGCTGAGGTATATATATGCGGGGGGGGGGGGGGGGGGGGACCTGTATATGTACTTCAATGTTATGTATTTTTTGTGTATTGCCTGCGCGTGAGATTAGCGGGTGTGCGCACGCCAAGCCCATTACCAGGGCAATCGTCAGGACTAACTGCCACTGCTCGGCCGGCTCCTGGCCTCTCTGACTCTGGCTATTACCTGGGCTGATCCTTATTGTCGTGTGGCGTCTTGGATATAGCCAACCTGCTACCCAAAAATGGTTATGCTGGCTGGCTGGCTGGCTGGTAGCCTCGTTTGATGTCTGGATGATAGGTTGGCTACATATCTGCCTGGCTGGCTGGCTGGTGGCTTTTCTGGCTGGCTGGTGGCTGGCTAGTTGGCTGGTGGTAGGCTGACTGGCTGGTTGCTTTTCTGGCTGGCTGGCTCGTTCTCTACTCCCTTAACTCACTCCTATCCTGTTCACGCTTCCTTTACGTCGCATTCCTTAGCAAATTCGTATCATTGAGCGGACCAGTTTGACCCCAACCCCCCCTCCCCCCCCAGCATTATATACCCCTCTCATAGTGCCCCCTTAACCCTTAGCTCCCTCCCTGGGAGTGTATGTTGGAGGGTGTGGAGGAGGGTGTGGTGGAGGGAGTGGTGGAGGGAGTGGTGGAGGGAGTTGGTGGGGAGTGGTGGGGAGGGGGGGGGGGAGGGTGTGGTGACATTCAAAGTGTTCGGACGTCATCAGTTGTGAGTCGTGTGTAAACTGTTTTTCATTCATAACCAGCGGGTTTGGCGGGTGGATGGAATAGACTTTGACCTTTGTTTATATAAACGGTTTACACACGACTCACAACTGATGACGTCCGAACACTTCCGGAACAAGTGCTTCACTGACGACTTGTGTTCGAACCACAACGCTGTAAATGCTTCACCCACGTACTACAAATACAATAATCGCCAACAGAACCTAAACACCTAACCTAACTAGTGCATAAATATATACAATATGCTAATATAAAATAATATTAATTTATATTTGAGAAAATTCCTGTTTTGAACGAACAGCATTGCTGAATGCGTCTGTGGGGTCGACCGCTGGATGGAATGGACTTGGTCTAAGGACGGGTTCTTATAACCTTATCCTCATACTTCGGCCAAGTGTTATATGGTCATACTGACTCTGTGCCTTCTGTTGATTAATATCTTACCTTGCCACTAGTGACAATTAATTGATTAATTAATTATTAATTAATCGACGATTACTCGGGCGAGGTGTCGAGAATCGGAAGAATTCAGCATCTTTCAGTAATTGGAATCGTATCGGAATCGGGAGAAATTGATCATTATTACAGATTCTTAAAACGCATCTTTAACATATAATAACTAACACTGATTTTTGTTCTTATTCGCTCATGTTTACTTTATGTTGGTTCAAGTTTTCAATTCCAGTATCAACGTCAAATTTATTTTGTTTTAAGTGAGCTTAAAACTCACTTAAAACTCGCTCACTTTTGCAATGTAATTCTATTTAAAAAAAAAAAAGGATTAACATGTAAGCCTGTGATGGAATGTTTTCAGTCATTTCCTATTGTCTTGTGTTTCGTACATTAGAGGCTACTTTTTTAAGTAATACCTATGCTAGCAGAAGCTAGAAGTTGTTAAACACATATGGCAAAATCTTACTGAAGCGACCATACGAGTCATAAATACTCATACTCCGCCCAAGTAAAACAGAAACAAGCAACACTTAGTGGGCCAGCCAGAGGCTTAGGGCCCGCGCTGGAATATCCTTGAAAAAAAAATACCTATGGTGTAATTTTAGCTAGTGTTGCAGTATTAACTTTATTTAAATAGAATTACAAACTGTATTTTATTATATAGTATATAATTAAAGCATGTATATCCGCTTGTATAATGGAATGGTTTATCTTGTCAGTTTTTGTTCAGAAAATTAAGCTTGATTTATTGATTTTTTTGTATTTTTAAATCAGTTGATTATATTATTAATACATTTACCATGCTCATAATGTCAACCATTAATTTGTCCAAACTTAAGTATGAAAACTCTCCGGAAAATAAGTATCCAACTATATTTTGTAAAAAAATTGGCATCGGAATCAAGACTTCTCAGTGGAATCTGTATCGGGATCGTTGTAAATCAGTATCGTCTTCACTACTTGTCACTCTTCATGTGCAGCTGCCCCGCTGAGTCTCCCGCCACGTCTCTGGCCAATCCTTCTGCTGCACATCCTTGCAAATCCTTCCTCGGGCAACAAACCGAGGGAAGATTTGCAGTGAAAACTAATAAACAAACTTTTCACTGCTCGGGTTTTCGCTATCAACTTTCACAACGAATCAGAGCTCACACAAACTGCGCAAAGATGCCATCTGTAAGCGTGTCTGTTCCCGGACTGACAATTATGTCCCAGGTCCCAGGCATATTTATCTTGAGGTTATCTTGAGATGATTTTGGGGCTTTTTAGTGTCCCCGCGGCCCGGTCCTCGACCAGGCCTCCACCCCCTAGGAAGCAGCCCGTGACAGTTGACTAACACCCAGGTACCTATTTTTAATGCTAGGTAACAGGGGCATAGGGTGAAAGAAACTCTGCCCATTGTTTCTCGCTGGCGCCTGGGATCGAACCCAGGACCACAGGATCAGAAATCCAGTGTGCTGTCCGCTCGGCCGACCGGCTCCCTATATACATACGAATTTACACGCGAATTTACCACCCAGCCTGAAAAAATAAGAGAATAATAATAGAATTTCAATCAAGAAATCAAACCAGCCCCGGCCACCTTGCTCCTGACACAAGCAAAACAGTGGGAGTTACCCGGCACTACCCGGGGCGCTGTGGCGGTAATCACAGCCCCTGGACCATCTTGACTCTTGCTATAAGACGCAGGTGGAGTGGAACACCGTCTCCCCGGCTCCTTACCACTCCTGCTCATCATCAAGGCGCTACACGCCGTAATGAGATGTTCCGACATCAAAAGATATATATTGTGGTCAACCTCACACTGATTTATAGCCTTTCTTTTTTGGTCAGTTTGTTTTAAGGTGTTGTTGACGTGGAGAACAGTTAGAGTGAGAATATTGGCGGCGCTGTGTTACCTTCCTCACAGGTGCTATCCTGACACTCTCAGTCCTCCTGCTGGACACACTGCTGCTTCCTGCTGGACACACTGCTGCTTCCTGCTGGACACACTGCTGCTTCCTGCTGGACACACTGCTGCTTCCTGCTGGGCACATTAGCACCTCTTGCTGGCAATAATAGGGTCCCTTGCTAAACACACTAAGGTCTTCTGTTGTAATTCTTGATAAGGACTAAACTCACTGTGGCCGTGTCCTGGGCCCTTGTCAAGTATTATCCTTGCAGACCTGCAGGACGCGTCAGTGTTGTCCCCTGCAGGCAGTGTGAATGTACTGACATAAGCCAGGCTGGACAAGAACATGACAGGTACAGTGTGTAACATAACTATGCAATAAGAACTGAACAGGAGTTGAATGCAATCTTCCTTCATGTTAGCTTGGCCAATCATGCCATAAACTGGGATGCAGCTAAGCCTCTTATCAACGGTTTGCTAGAGAGAAATTTGATTCCCTGATTGATTGAGTAAGCCTGAGAGCTGAGTAGACAGCGCTCGAGATTCGTAGTCCTGAGGTTCCGGGTTCGATCCCTGGTGGAGGCGGAAACAAATGGACAAGGTGTCTTTCACCCCTAATGCCCCTGTTTACTTAGGAGTAAATAGGTACCTGGGAGTTAGACAGCTGCTACGGGCTGCTTCCTGGGGTATGTGTAACAAAAAGGAGGCCTGGTCGAGGACCGGGCCGCAAGGACGCTAAGCCCCGAAATCATCTCAAGATAACCTCAAAGGTAGATTAGGATGGGGTAAGTTAGAGTACATTAAATAACACGGGGTTAACGTGTGTAAGGTTAGGTTAGGTTGGGATAGGTTAGTTGAGGATGGGTTATGTTATGACGTCGTATTGCGGATCGTTGTGTGTGGGATGTGTCTTCCTTGACGTGCGGGTACTACAGCGGGTTGAATATCTGGGAGTGGTTCGAGGACGTGTGGTGTGAGTGTGTGGCTTATGTGGTGTTTGAGTGCCAGTGGCAGGTGGTGGCTGGGAGGGTGGTGCAGGTGGGGGCGTGTTGCTCCTAGTGCCGGCGGTGGTGACAAGTCAGCCTGGAGGAGTGACGCTGGTAAGGCAGGCGTCTTAAGGCGAGTCATTTAGCAGTTTGTACATCAGTTCATTGCAGGAACTGCAGCGGCATCATTCTTCATCGCAATAATACTTTCAACACTAGCAATGAAAAGCACAAGACCGATTGAATCCTTCTAAGTAATACTGCTGGGATGTTCAACTTACCTTAAGTATTCATTTGTTTTGTTTAACGGCCCGTCCCTTTGTTAGTTAGCTGTTAGTTGAGGCTGCCCTCTACTACTGGGCTCTTGCTCTTAGTCACGAATTAGTGAGTGTTTTACCGCGCTTGGGAATGCTTTCATTTTCACTCTTTTTAATGCATTACCGTCAGGTTGAACAGGTTAGTTTATCATGTGCGTCCCTTTTCTGGGTTTCCCTTCCCTCTGCGTCTCTGTTCCTGGTTGTTCAGTGTTTTTTGTATATACAAGAATTCTTAAATTCTTGTAAGACACTCGCCCGGCGCTTTGCAAGCGCTTTGGCCTGGGTTCGAGTCTTGGCCGGGGAGGATTGACCGGGTGCCGATCCTGGGGCCAAATTCACGCAGCAGTTACGCAAGCACTTACGAACCTGTACATCTTTCTTCAATCTTTGGCGGCTTTCTTTACAATTATTAAACAGTTAATGAGCTCCGAAGCACCAGGAGGCTGTTTATAACAATAACAACAGTTGATTGGCAAGTTTTCATGCTTGTAAACTGTTTAATAAATGTAACC
>NC_091175.1:21957158-21959658 GCF_040958095.1 Procambarus clarkii
CCCCGCTCGCCCCACACTACCTGGCTGGGGTTGAGTACTCCAATAAAGACACAATGCGCGTGTTGAATACGAGAGCTTTAAAATATGTTAGTTGTAGCTTAAGAGTGACATTTCAGCATATAGGTAATGTGTAAGAAAACGGCTCCTTCGTGATTTGTGGTCCTTGAGACGGAAACTGGTCAGGAAATATTTCCTCCTGTCCCTTATGAGGCCGACGATCTCTGTATTTGTTTCTGGACGACATCCTAACAATTTATCCAAAATTTGTTTGTCCATTTTAAAGAATGAAGAACAATTTTTATATTTATTTATATTACTTCTAAGCTGCATCACTTATGAACCCATCCCTGCCCTTGTGTGGCAGTGCATAATAGAAAGTTGTTTTCACATATCCATACATTAAAACATTGATTGTAACCATGATATATATGTGCTTCAGCCTACAGTTTAGACCTATTGTCTTGTGTATGACCCTCTGTCCTGCGTGACAGTGAATACCACCATTATCCTCATTTTAATAAAACTATCAAAATCCTCAGATTTGGCAAAATTGTAATTAATTTTGTCAATAAAGATGTTAATAATAATAATGTAAAGTGAACGTATCGTCATATTGACGTTTTATATTGGTGTCGTTAAGTTAGGTGGCTTGTTTTATGTTTAGGGAAAACAGTTGCATTTACAGTGTGACAAATTGTGAGAGGTGGGTGTGGTGGAGACCAACTTCCGCACGTGCCGCCTAAGCATGGTGGAAGGTTTGGATGCATGGTTGCACACTGTAATGTTCTGGATGGCTGCATGATGTCTCTCGGGGCCTAGTTACGCTGGGGGTATTCACCTAGTTGTGCTTAAGGGGTTGAGCTTTGGCTCTTTGGTCCCGCCTCTCAACTGTCAATCAACTGGTGTACAGGTTCCTGAGCCTACTGGGCTCTATCATATCAATATTTGAAGCTGTGTATGGAGTCAGCCTCCACCACATCACTACTGTGCACGGATCCTGGAGGTACTCGGCGTGTTACTGTACGCCAGGCCCACTCCTCCCCCCCCCCCCTCACTGTTACTCTGTGCTTCCTTTTGACAATTAAATACTATTATTCTCCAATTCGTGTCTGTTAGGTATTCCCTTACCCCATGTTAGTGTGTTTCCGTTTACTCGCGTTGGTCTCTCGAATTTGTATTGTAATTTCTCGTGTGGTGCTGTATCAAAGGCTTTTTGGCAGTCCAGAAATATGCAGTCTACCTAACCCTCTCTGTCCTGACTTTATTTTCGTTATTTTATCATAGAATTCCAGTAGGTTCCTTAGGCATGATTTCCCTTTCTTAAAGTAATGTTGGTGTTTGTTTACATAACTAATCATCTCCAGGTGTGTAACTGGTCTTAGTCTGATCATTCTTTATGGAACTGTGCAGGGCCTTGTTGTCAGCGATGATGGCCTGTAGTTAAGTGCCTCTTCTTGAGTTAAGTAACTCAAGAAGAGTTACTCTTCTCCTTGAAAATCTCCTTGAAAATTGGTACCACATTTGCCTTCTTGAAGCAGCTGAGCCTTGTAAGTGACTCGTTAAAGATGCTTACTAGAGGCACGCTGAGGGCGTGTGATGCCTCTTAATATCTTACAATGATACGTTGTCTAGTTCTCCAGCTGTAGGTTAGCCCAGTGATGCTAGAGGTTTCTCAAGAGTCTCTGCCGACACCTCAATATTTAATACTCTCTCATCTAGAGTTTTCTCCTCTTTTAACACTATCACTACATATATTTCTCTCGAACACACTCGCACAGGAAGCAGCCCGTAGCAGCTGTAACTCCCAGGTACCTATTTACTGCTAGGTGAACAGAAGCATCGGCGTGAAAGAAACTGCCCATTTGTTTCCGCCTCCGCCGGGAATAGAACCCGGGTCATTAGGACTACGACCTCCAAGGACTGTCCACTCAGTCGCGAGACCCGTGTGTGTACTCACCTAGTTGTACTTGCGGAGGTTGAGCTCTGGCTCTTTGGTCCCGCCTCACTACTGTCAATCAACTGGTGTACAGGTTCCTGAGCTTCTCAGGCTCCATAACATAACAGCCGTGTGTCGTACCCTGTACGTCGCGTCGTACTCCTTGTGCGTCAACTGAGTCGTAGTGCACATGCGCTTCCTGCTACTCCCTCATTCGCATTTCCGCCATATACCGGACCGCTAAACAAAAGGGAAATGAAATATGGAGCCTCCGGGCACAGGCGAGGATGTTCCTCTCCCGTATTACCGCGTGTTCTGGGAGGCGCTTTCCCACGACCCGCCTCCTGCACCTCCGCCAACCACAACTATCCTGCACGAGAGCGGGCTTTGTGATTGGCTGCTTGAAGAGCGCTGGGGGCGGAGCAGGCGAGGAAGAACTGGAGTGCAGCGTGAAGGGAGACCCACGAGTCAGATGGCTCCTGGCCACTGTAGAGTGAGGACGTGGGTGTTGTTGACGGAGACGAGAAACTCATGAGTGAAACTGGCTCTTGATTTGCATACTTT